>NC_140498.1:21483418-21670918 GCF_964271855.1 Acomys minous | reverse complement strand
TAGCGCCAGCAATCAGACAAGTATGGATAGCCTGGTACCCAAGAGCGCATCTCAAATCATTCAAACTGGCCACGCCCACACCTGCTTACTGTCTGTCTCATCCTTCTCTTCCCAAGGAGACCATACTAGGCAACTATTTGTTTGGTTCGGCTTTGGTTTTTTGAGACAGGGTTTCTCTGTGTAGTCTTGGCTGTCCTGGACTCTCTGTAGACCAGGCTGGCCTCCCTGAGTACTGGCGTTACAGACACGCACCGCTGTGCCCCAACAGTTCTGACTAGCCCTGCAGAGTCTCCTTGTGTCCCTTCCCAAGCCACATGTTCCCCTTCTGTGAGTGACAGTCTTATCTTTCCAAGGGCAGCCACCTTGAATAACAAAACCTACATTTAAACATGTAAATGATTTATTTGGAATTGCAGAGATACTTCAAGAGAGAATAAAGAGTTATAGTTTGCTACAGGAAATGGAGGTTTTATTTCAGGCCATATGCTTTTAAGGTGGCTAAACCTTTGACTAGACCAGAGACCCCAGAGACGAGTTAACTCATAGACAAGTTTAAAACACATCTTGCAGTGTTATTAATATATGATCTTTCTGGTTTTATGATCCACTGCCCCCAAAAGATGTCTTCATTTTGGAACCACTGGTGACATAAACACCTCCAAACCGCAAGCTCTGGAAGAGTCCTGCAGTAAGGGCAAGTGTGCTGGCCTCTACATACTCCACTTTCTTTGAATGCAAATTAAGATAGATATTATGATTACATGGCTGTGGTCTGCTGTGCTGTTTATTCTGTTACTATGATAAAACATCTTGACCAAATGCAACTTAAGGAAGAACGTTTATTTTCCAGTACAGCCCCATAGTGGCAGAGTAGGCACAGTAGAAAACAACAGGGGCAAGAAGTTGAGAGATCACATCCTTCAACACAACAAGGAGCAGAGTGACTTAGAATAGGGTGACGTTATAAACCATCAAAGCCCTCCTCCAGCGACACGCATCCTCCAGGAAGGCTCTACCTCCTAAAGCATCCTTCAAGCAGGGTCCCCAACTGGGACTCCAGTGTTCAAATACATGAGCCCAATGGGGGACATATCTCATTCGAACACATGGCCAGTTGATTCAACAAAAGCAAGAGCCTGGGCTGGAGAGATGGCTCAGTGGTTAAGAGCACTGTCTACTCTTCCAGAGGTCCTGAGTTCAATTTGCAGCAACCACATGGCTGCTCATAGCCATCTATAATGAGATCTGGTGCCCTCTTCTGGTATGCAAGCATACATGTAGGCAGAATACTGTATATGTAATAAATCTTAAAAAAAAAAAAAAAAGCAAGAGAGCCTTTTGCTTGCTCATATTTTTTATTTATTTATTTATACAGTATACATGTGTTATTTATTTATACATGTGTGCCTGCATGCCAGAAGAGGGCACCAGATCTCATTCTCAATGGTTGTGAGCCACCATGTGGTTGCTGGGAATTGAACTCATGACCTTAGGAAGAACAGACAGTGCTCTTAACCTCTGAGCCATCTCTCCAGCCTGCTTGTTCATATTTTTATCCTGAGTGTCTGCCACATAACAGGATGAACACGATTAACTGCTGGATGGAGAAGCAAGTGCATATACTATAGATACTCGGTCCAGAGGTTGGGAGCATCTGATAAGTGCGACCTCTTCACTGGACCTGCTGCCATCCCAGCGCACATGGAAGGAAAGGAAGAGAATGGGCTGCACATGTCACAGGTGTCTGAACAGCTTGTCTGATTAGTCAGTCTCACTGTCCTACTGCACCCATGGTCTTGACAGGACAAATTATGAATACTAAATATCATTACTAAAGCTACACCAAATGCGGTACCAAAATACAATGTGAATCATTCTCCCTTTTTTTTTTTTTTTTTTGAATAGTTGGAGAAGTAATTTTAAAGATGATCCATCTAAGGTACATGGTGCCACATGACCAAATATGGCCACATGGTGGCACCATGTAGGCAGGCAACAGACTGTGGCCATCGTTGCTTAGTGTCTTACACCCCAGCATCTCAGCCTTGACACTTGTTTTCTGTGAATATCCTGTTTTACGTTTTCATTACTGAGACAGTTCTTCACTAGGGGCCAGAGCTGAAAGATACAAGGAAAAAAATGATACGTGAGACTCAGTGAGGTAGAAGACACAGATCATGGGCATGCAAGCCCAACAGCACCAAGAACCGACCCATAGCTAAGCATGACAGTTCATATTTGTGATCCCACCAAATTGGGAGGCTGAGGCAGGAGAATTTCTATTAGTTTGAGGCCAAATTAAACTACATAGAGAGTTTCATGCTAACCTAGATTACATTGCAAGATCCTATCTCAAAAAAAAGGGGGGGGGACACACATATATAGAGCTCTCTTCCTACTTTATCTACATACAAGTACACATGCATGCATGTACACACAGAGAGAGAGAGAGAGAGAGAGAGAGAGAGAGAGAGACAGACAGACAGACAGACAGACAGACAGACAGACAGACAGAAAGAGAGAGAGAGAGGAGAGAGAGACTAGATGTCTGTTCTGACTTATATGTACTCTTCAGAAATATATTACTTCAAATAAAACAGAACCACTTACAAATTTTAAGGTATCATTGTTAGACCTGTCTCTCAGAGCCAAGTTGAAGGAATCAAGTCCCACTTCCCAACCTTCTAATTAGATATTTAAAGATGGAGTCCTGTCTTCATGTGGGACAATTTTGATTCCAGCCCAATCACGGGTGAAGGGATTCTAGCCAGCCGGAGCATGGCGAACAACATTGCCCAACTCCTCCATTCCCTCCACCTTGCTAAAAACCAATAGATGACATTCCTAAAGCTAGCCCCAAGGTCTAGTCCCTTATTTAGCCACGTCTTCCTGAGGCTGACTACCAAGGTCCTGCTATCAAAGTGTTGAAGTCCAGCAATCAAAAGCCCCCTTTGGGTCATCAAATTAGCATGCCCAGGTAAACACCTCAGCCTAACACGGGGCTTCCCCTTTCACCTTTATAAACCACCATTCTCCTATGTGCCAGGTCTATGTCATCTCTACCCAGAAGCAGCCCTTTGTTCCCCTCTGGGACAAATGAATACCCAGCACCCCTCCCTTCATCCCTTCCCCTTCTCCCTCTTCCTCTGTCTCCTGCCCTCTGTCCCTGTGGGGCAAATAAATCTCCTTTGTGCTGAGAACTTGGTCTTAGGATGTCCTGAGCCAACTCTGAAGTTCCCTACAGCAAGTATTTTTCCACACTGTGAGTAATGAATGAGAGAATGAGCAGGCAAGTGGCCTGATAAAAGGAGGAGGAGGAGGTTGGGTGCAGTTAGCCACGTGATAAGGGCTTTCTACCTCCTTTGTGGAAGAAAGCTCCTGCCTGCCTGCCTCCCCTTCTCCATTCCTTTTTCCTCTAGCTATAGTCTGAAGGGGTCCTTCAAATTTGTATGTATTGGGGGGGGGCTGGGTATATAGATCAGCTGGTAGAACATGCATGAAGCCCTGGATACCACCCCAGCACTGCAAAAACCAGGTATCATGTTTCATGCCTGAAATCTCAACACACTCAAGAGGTGAAGTAGAATGAGAGAGAGAGAGAGAGAGAGAGAGAGAGAGAGAGAGAGAGAAAGGAAAGAGATATGTGTGTGTGTGTGTGTGTGTGTGTGTGTGTGTGTGTGTATACATACATACAATTTAATCCCCAAATTGATGTGATAATGTTAACTGTGAGAGGATTAGACAAAGTCTTCAAGGTGGACCCTCTGCACAGGACTGGTGTCTCTGGATGAAGACAAAACATACAAACTAGCCTACTCACTCTATCTTATCATGTGATGGTGCCCTGTACCATGCTATACTACAGCAAGAAACCCTTTACCAAGCCTGAACTTGCTAGGCAAATAAACTTCTTTATATGCAGGGGTGGGGAGGGGGTGTTTTTAGTAATAGAAAGTACACCAAAATATGCCTCTTTTTTCCTCACCTAAAATAAATTACATTAAACATTTCCTCCTGCCACTTGCTTTTTTTAATGGACATTTCATGTCATTAGTACACAAAAAATCTAGTCCTATTACCTGGCTGTCTGGTATTCCACTGTAGGCGCTGTTGTAGCTCCCTTTCTGTGGTTGTATTAAAGTGCCCTGATTGGAAACAATGTAGAAAAGAAAGTCTTTACTTAGCTTACAATTCTAGGTCATCAGGGCAGGAAGCCAAGGCAACAAGCACCTACAACAGCTAGTCGCATCCACCGTCAAAAGCAGAGAGAAGCGAACGCATGCATGCTTGTCACTCGGCTGTCTCCACTCTTTCATGGGTGACCTAATCCAGGGAACAGTGCTGCTCACTTTCAGGAGGGGTCCTCCCAGATCAGCTAAGGCAATCAAGACGGCCCCTCACAGACAGCTCACTGGTCAACCTAATCTAGACAATCATCATTTGTCAAGTTAGCAGTTAGGACTCGCCATTACAGTGGCTTTATTAAGTTATTCAAACAATCCTGTTTTAGGGCTTCTCTTTCATGCACACAGATGTGGAGGTTTTGATATTCACACTCTGTAACTCACAGGCACAGAATTACATGGTTTTTATCCATAACTGAATGAACTTACAGCCAGGAGCCGTTCCCTCATTTGTGAAGACTGTGTAAACCAACAGTCTACGCCTTTGGATTGTTCAGCCATTTATAGATTAAATCTAGACCTCCCTGGCTGACTCTGGCTCCCTTTTGGTAAGCGCTCCACCAAAGCCATCCCATGTGGAAGTTGTAAAGGCTACACAAAGTTCCTCTTCCAACCTCAGCAGTGCCCCACAGCCTGGGATCTCCTCTGGTTTTTGACCACTGGTATGTGACTGGCTGATTGGAGCTTTGCTCACTGAAGCCTCCCATGGTGACTGTAGCTCCTCCAAGCCATATCTGCTGGGAATACTGTGGGAACTGGTCCAGGGACTTCTCACCAAGCCTTCCTAACTCGTACTAAGAAGGGGCCTCTGGGGTGGGGTTGGGAGGATGCTCCTGGTCTGTGTGAGCCCATTCCACAGGCTATATAGTTCTGTAGTCTTTTCTACCGAGTCTACTCTATCCCTGGCAACTCCCTCGGAGATCAGACGCTGCCTCCACACCTTGAGGTCTCCTCCCATGACCACTCCTGCTCTCTCTCTCCATGAGCCGGGGTCTGAGCACTGGGGATTCCCAGACTCTCTGAGAAAGCAGGCCTCATCTGACTCCTTCCTCCTCAGTTCCTGCCGGCCTCCCTTTCTCCCACTTGCCTGTGACACGCGCAACTTTTGGGCGCAGGGGTGAGGGAGGGTGTCTCTTAAGCCGTAACTGCTTTCTTCCCTACCTACTTTGTGGCTT
This sequence comes from Acomys minous, assembly GCF_964271855.1. Classification (NCBI taxonomy): domain Eukaryota; kingdom Metazoa; phylum Chordata; class Mammalia; order Rodentia; family Muridae; genus Acomys; species Acomys minous. The sequence goes on along the minus strand of NC_140498.1, from coordinate 21,665,559 downwards.
CATTTTATAAACTCTCTGTGGTCTGGTCTCCCAAACTTGGTCTTTCCTAAAGTTCAAACCAAAACCATACAGCACTGCCCCCGCCCTGCCCCCCCCCCCCCCCCCCCGCTAGCAAGCTCTAATCAAAATGCTTCTAGCACTGGGCTTTTTTGGTTTTTTTTTTTTTTTTTTGCCCCCCTGCGTTCTAAACTACACTGGCAGAGCTTGGCTGCTGTCACTATTTTGTAACTTGAGAGTCTATTTGACAGCAGCGCCCAACAGAAGGACTAAATGATGACTTGCATGCCATTTCAGTTCTAGATCAGGCATGAGGTAGGCAGCTGTGCACCTACTCCTGACAAAGCAGCTTACCGGCAGTTCTCGGAGCTGCGGTGGGCACAAATGTGAAGAGTGTTTCATGAGACTGCTGAGAACTGTGTCTGATCAGAGACCAGATGGGGAAGCAGCAGTTGTCTCTGCTCCTCCTTCCACTGTTGCAAACCCCACCCCTTGCTGAATGGACCTCTAAGGTGTTTAGAGGCAGGTGACATTTTTTTTTCCTTCTTCGTTTTCTTATTTTCTTTCTTTTTAAAGCCAGTCATTGGAGACTAGAACATTCCAAAGCAATTGCGGATGCAGACAAAATTAGAAAGTCACTATACACTGCTGGGCAGTTGGTGGCGCACGCCTTTAATCCCAGCACTCAGGAGGCAGAGGCAGGCAGGTCTCTCTGAGTTAGTTCCAGGATAGCTAGAGCTAGAGCCACACAGAGAAACCCTGTCTTAAACTAATTAATTAAAAAAAAAAGATGAAAAAGAAAGAGTCACTTATACACACCTGTGTTTCACAACCACAAATGCAGAGGTATAGCGTTCACAGCTCTGTGCAGTATGTGATGCTCAGTGGTGACAATAAAAGGGCCGTTAGCTCCTCACTGCTGTTATGTGTCTCTGTATGTCTTAGTTCACGTCTCTATTGCTCTGACAAATACCCTGACCAAAAGCAATTTTTGGAAGAAAGGATTGATTTCATTTTTCACACGTTACGCTTCACCAGGAGCTGGAAGCAGGAAACACAAAGCAATGTGCCTATGCATTGCTCCCCTTGGCTTATTCAGCTACCTTTCTTATATAGAGCCCAGGCTCTGAGTCCTCCTACATCAGCTAAAAATAAAGAAAATGCTCCTATAGACATGCCCACTGGCCATTTTGATGGAGGCCAATTCTTCCATGGAGGGCCTTTCTTCCCAGCTATGACAAGTTGACAGTCAAGATTAGCCACAACACATCTGGGTGCTGGCAAGCCTTATGTCAACTTGACACATTAAAAACGTTATCTGAACGGAGGGAACTTCAATGAATGAAATGCCTCCATAAGATCTGCCTGTAAGGCATCTTTTTAATTAGTGGTTGACAAAGGAGGGTCCAGCCTACTGTGAGGGTCCATCCTTCAGCTGGTGGTTCTGGGCTCTATAAGAAAGCAGGCTGAGCAAGCCATGGAGAGCCAACCAGTAAGCAGCACTCCTCCATGGCCTCTGCATCCGCTCCTGCCTCCAGGTTCCTACCCTGCTTGAGTTCCTGTCCTGACTTCCTGTGATGAAGAACTGTGATGTGGAAGCATACGCCGCCGAAGAAACCCTCCACCCAACCCCCGACTTGCTTTGGTCATAGCAATGCTCACCCTAAGCCAACCTGTAAAAAAGCATTTACCGTGAAATAGTGAATGGGCCATGTTAAAAAAAAAAACCACCAGCAGCCACATAATTTCATATTCCTTGCATGAGCTCCTTATGCTTGATTTAATCTCTTATTGTTTTGGTGTCATGACCAAAGGAGAAATAGACTGTATCCTGCGTACACCCTAGATCCTAGACACGTAGGTCTGTGTAAGTATGTGCTATGGCATCTGTACGACACAACTGTTTGACAGTATGCCGCTTGGAACACCCTCCCATGGCTATGTTGTACCTCACCGAGTGAGGAACAAAACAACAAGCCAGTGGAAAACGGACACAAGAATTGAGCAGGCGCCTCACAGCCAACTGTACACCAATAGCTACTATATTGTCAGTATAAATTAAAGCAAATGAGACAATATGCACTTTGACCAGAAGACATTTTCCCTTCTGCCATGAAAAACTAAAAAGCAAAGCCCTTTTACACGTCGAGTAGCAAGTCAGGTAAGGCCTATGAATAGTTCGGCTTTCTGCCTGAGGGCACTATCTGGGTCAAGAAGATGGAACCTATGTGGAATCATGGTCCAGAACATAACGAATCAATGAACTGAACTTCATCAAAGCAAAAAAAACACTTTTTAAAAATTCTGCTACACAAAATGCATATATATATATATATATATATATATATATATATATATATATTTGAGAGAGATCATTCAGTGGTTAAGAGCATTAGTTGCTATTCTAGAAGACCCAGATTCAAGGCAGCTGACAACTGTCTATAACTCCAGCCCTAGGGCACCTAACACTTGACCCCCTCTGGCACCACATGCAGGTGGCACACATACCTGGAGGCAAAACATTCACATGCATAAAACAAAAATAAAGATTTAAAGAGTTTAAGAGAGACTTATTTTCATTTTATGTGTATGGGTGTCTTGGTTATGTGTATGGTGCATATATGCATCGCATTATGCAGTGCCAAGGAGGCCAGAAGATGTCAAGTCGCCTGGAACTGGAGTCACAGGTGGTTGTGAGCTAATGTGGATATTGAGCATTGAACCCGGGTCCTCTACAAGCGCAGCAAGTGCTCTTAACCACTGAGCAGTCTCTCCAGCTCCCCAAAAATGACACTCTTAAAAGAATGGCCAGACAGTGCAGATAACATCCACAAAACATATTTCTATGATAAATTATATTTCTGTGTCTAAATATCTGAAGAGTTCTAAAAAAAAAAAAAATATCACTAGTGGGCTGGAAAGATGGCTTGGCAGTTAAGAGCACTGTCCATTCCTCCAGAGGTCCTGAGTTCAGTTCCCAGCAACCACATGGTGGTTCACAACCATCCATAATGGAATCTGATTATCTCTTCTGGTGTGCATGAAAACAGAGCACTCATATACATAAAACAAATAAATAAATCTCTAAAAATCACTAGCAAGAAAACAAACCACTTTTAAAAACAGCAAATGTTTTCACATAACAGTAGAAAATAATTAGAAAATGAAGCATTCACATATGATTATCTTTGCAACTGTGCAAGAATTTTAACTACCTGGGGCTAAGACTAACAGTGCTCAAGAGGCTTGACACAGAAAACTATGAAAAATGACTGATAGAACTTTAAAAAAAAAAAACCTTAAAATGGAGCAATATTCGATATTTGTGGGTTGAAAGGAAATCAGCTTTCCCAAACTGGTGATAGACTTAATTCCTCAAGTCAGAGTCCCAGGATATCAAAAGCATCTAGAAACTGATTGAAATTGAGTCTGGAATGTAAACGAGAGGAAACTTAGAGAAAGCTGTGGTCACTTCCAGGTTCAACATAGTAGATCAGCACAAAGCTGGATAATAACAAAACAAAGCCCAGAAAGCGGGCTGCTCCAAACAGGTGCTGCTTCTCTTACAGCCAAGGTGGAAACGGAAGACAACGCAGAAAGCATTATCTCTTCACAAATGATTATGGAGAAAATGAAGGTAAGCTAGCCCCTTCTCTACTTCATGGCCATTTACAGGTGCCTGGGGGTCGAAATGTGAAAGAAAAAGAATGAAAACTCATCAATGATAAAAATAATAAATACCTTTGTGATAGCAAAAAAAAAAAATGATTTCTCTGAATGAGTGTAAATGACACTGGCCAAAAGGAAAGTTCTTCACCCTTGTAAGCTAATTCCATCATTCTCTCCCGAGACCAGAGGTTCTATCAAGAGAGTGAGCTGGCAGCCAAGGCATGTGCCTGTAGTGCCAGCTGCTCTACTCAGGAGGCTGAGGCAGAAGGACTGTTTGCGCCCAAGAGTTTGAGGACAGCCTGGGCAACAGAGCGAGATTCTGTCTCCAAGAGACGGAAAATAAGATGCCGAATGGAAGAGGAGATTTGTTACCTCAGTGCCCAAGTGTGTCCCAAACGTGGCTTCCACAATATCATCTCACACGCCACACTTCGCCCTTTGCCCTGTCAGGAAGTAGGGAGAATGTCCCTTGCACAGGCTCTATTTCTTCAGGACCATGTCACTCACTTTGGAGAAGCCACTGCTGTGTATGAGGGTGTCACTGGGGAAAGGCTATGGGTGGATGCGCCAGCTAACAGCCTCGGGTGAGCTCCCAGGTGATCCTCGGCGTCTGAAGCCTTCCCACCAATGGTAACTTTACTGGTAGCAACCCTAAGAGAGTCCAATCAAGAGTGACAAAGACGCCTCTCAAAAGCCCCAAGCAAGACTAAAATAAGAGTTGCCCTTTCACAACCAGGTCCAGCGGCATGCACCCTTAATCTTAGCACTCGGGAGGCAGAGGTAGGCAGATCTCTTAAGTTTGAGGATAACCTAGTCTACAGAGCTAGTTCCAGGATGACCAGGACCACACAAAGAAACTCTGTCTCAAAAAGCCAACGAGGAAAAGAGTTGCCACTTTGTGCCTCATATTTTGGGGTAAATTGTTATACAGCCACAACAAACAGGGCTGGCCAAGAACTTACATACAGAATTTATTTAAAGGGGGAAAAAAACCCCTTGCAGATCTGTAAGAAAAACTCCAGGCACTAGAGCAAAAAACTCGAAATCCAAGTGACCAGTTATAAAAATGTGCTCAGCCCCAGTGGCAGTTAGGGAAAAGCCAATTAACACCATAGTGGGATTCTACTACAAGCTAAATAAAATGAAAAAACAAACAAACAAACAAACAAACTAGTCACTGCTGTCTACCAACGTAAAAGACGCACTTGCCTAGCAGATTTCGCTCCTATTCAGTTTTCTTGTGCTTGAGAGAGTTGGTCACTTTAAAACAGTCATTATCATCAACAGTCTGCCCTTGATTTTTGGCAAGGATGAACCCAGGCTGGTAGGTGGGGAGCGTGGGAACAGTGTGAACGGAGTAAATAAAAGCAGAAGAAATTGAAATCGTCATTGTCATTGGGATTTATTTTGAAATAGGAAAATTCTAGCAAAAGAACCACAAAGAGAAAGGAAGTCTGTGCGAGGGCGTTTGCCAAAACAGAAAGTGAAGTGTCACCTGATAAAAAAGACTTACGAATGAGCTCAGAGCAAAAATATTTGGTGGGGAAGCTAAAGCGAAAGCCTGTCCATCAGGGTCGGAGGGCGTGGGGAGGCTGTTACCCAGGTGCGGGTTCCAGCCACACTGGAGAGGCTGCTTCTGCACGGTGCTCGCTAAGACTTAACGTAGTTGTTTTAACGTTATATTCGTTGGCACTTTGCTTTTTGATGGAAGAGAGAATAACACTGATCGGTTTATTCACTCGCTGGAGCCACAACTCGCGCATAGGGGACAGGGCAGTCACCTGCCCGTCTCGCCTGTTCACAGAGACTCTGGAGTTTGTTCTTGGTGGCGGCCGCTTTGGAACTGGGCGCCCTTGCGCAAAGTGGGCGCTCTCCCTACCGGGGCTGCGTTCTCCTGGGGCAGGATGGAAGGGACAGAAAGGGGCAAGGGGCGGGCTGAGGCTAGGGTGACCCTCCTCCCCCGGAGCCCCGCCCCCTGCCGCCTCGGCCCCGCCCCCGGGCCGCTGACCGGTCCGCGCCCCGCCGGCGCCTGGGCGCGCGCTCTCACTCCCAGCCCAGAGCTGCGGCCGCGCAGGTCCCACCCGCGCCCAAGGGCCGGAGATGCAGCCCGGCGCCGCGCAGAGCCTGCGCCTGTGGCTCTGCCTCGGACTCTTCCAAGGTGAGCGCCCAAGCCACAGCCTAAGCCCGGGCCCCATTTAACCGCCTGAGGGCCGCTGCGCTCCAGAAGCCAGTAGTGAGACGGCACCGACGGGGCAGGAGGAGGGACGGGGCAGTTTGGGAGCCTGGATGTGCGGACGTCCGCTGGAGCCGGGGGAGCCGGGGGAGCCGGAGGCAGGGGATTGGGACCGCCCAGAGCAGAAGAGAAGGGGCGAGGACTGCCGCCGGGTCATGAACCGGGTGGTGGGGCTGTGACCAGGTCCTAGTCTTCGGTTTACAGACCAAGATGAAATGCATTCTTAGCCTGGTTCCTTCGGGTCCTTACTCGGTCCCCAGGGAGTCCGAAGCGCACCGCCTCTGGGTCTCGATCCTCCAGCGTGAATCATTTCCCCCATTGATCCCCGCCCGACCCCGCACTTGGGTGCGCACTTCCCGACGTCTTGCGTCTACGCTGGAGGTCGGTCCCCCGAGGTCCCCCAGAGGGCGCTCCAGGCGGGCGTCTACCGCCTACCTAGCTAAGATTGAGGACTTGGGACACCCCACCCCGCACCCCACTCCGGGCACCAGACGCTAGCGCCGTCCCAGGTGATCCCAGATGTAAGTTCAAACCTAAGGCGAATCTTGAGCGTAGCTCCCGACCGATCCGCGTCGAGGTGAAAGGCCTGGGCTCCTGAGATTTGAGAGGATCTCTGGAGCAGAAGGGATAGGACTATTGTACCATAAATCCAAGGCTGCAATGAGAGAGTGCCAGGACAGGTTCAAATTGGTGTTGAGAGTTTTGCTTCTGCGGTGTTTAAGAGTGTCTGGAAGCAGAGGTGCTGCATGGAGAGGCCAGGAAGGAAGCACCGGGGATAAGGCAGGGATAAGAAGAGCATCCGCTCAGGATCCACAGTCCCTGGAAACTCAGGATGGCGGGATCGTCACAGAGTCCCTGATGCTTGAAAGACCCGGGAGAGAGAGAAACCTGGATGTTTGTATGCCATAGACGTTGTCTTTGCTTGTTTCGTCTCTTATTCCCACCGAGTATGAAAGCTTTTTTTAATCTATGGGGCAAACGTGTAACTTCCCAAGGTCCTCGGGAGCTGACAGGAAGGGAACTAGTCAATGCCAGTTTTGGGGAGCCTTGAGCCTCGCTCTCAGGCTCTCAGCTCCCCTTGGGAAGCTGAGGGAGATGCGGCTGAGCCACTGTGCAGACGCCAAAGGATGACTGGCCCTTTGGCTGTTTCTTTGCTCCACTGCACCCAACCCTGGACCAGGCTTTTCACCTGTGTTCAGGATGTGTTTGTTAAGTGACTGCTGCGTGTGTGGGAAAAGTAAAATGGGGCGCTGGTTGGACAAAATGGGTGAGGAATGAGACCTCCCTGTACCCTTGGAGACCTCCCACATTCGGCGGCAGAGAAAGGCATCTGAGGCTCCGGGAGGTTAGCTGGCTGGAATGTAAGCTGTACAGATTCTTCCCCTCCCCACTGCTGGAATCTTGGGCAAAGAGGCCTGAAAGGAAGGGGATGTCTTAGCAGACAGGTAGACTGCAGGGATGTGAGGACCAGTAGAGGCCAGTGGGGAGGAGTGGAAGTGGTGATGCTGCTCCCTGAAGTAAGGCACCCATGACTCTGTGCACGTGGGCTGTGAGAGAAGGAGAGGAGATAGCGCCATAGGATGTCCTAGGGTGGGTGGGGCATAGGCAGGGGGCTGCCAAAGGAAACAGAGACCAAGCCTCCTTGAGCCCTGCACTTAGTCCCACCCACTGCTGAGTCAGCAAGGACCCAGGCGCTCCCAGCCTGGGGATGCTACTTCAGGAACACGAACCCCCTAAGTGCAGAGAGCAGGGTGTACAGATAGCTCAGTGGAAGAGTGTAGAAAGAAAACCCAGGCACGCTGGAGTAGGGGACCTGTGTGAAACCGGAGAACCCTAAATTGAAGCCCTCCAAGGCAGTAGACGCATACGCTTGTCTTAGCTGTGGCCTGGAAGTCCCCAAGGTGTGGCATGTGCCCTTCCCCCACCCCACCCCCACCCCCACCCCCACCCCCGCTCAGCGCCAATGCTCCCCAATGCATGCCGTGGGCAGGAAGGTAGCATGGAGGGCCTTCGTGGACTTGGGCTGGACTTCATTGGTGTCCTGCTCCAGTTCCACAGTCTGACCCCAGCAGTGTCCCTATAGAAAGGACAGGTGGCAGCCTCAAAAAAACCTTATCTCAGGACTAGCCAAGAGGGAAGTTAGCAAGGGATAGAGAAGGACTTCTGCGCAGCTGTGCTGGCCTCATCTAAGCATGGCCTCTCTGCCTTGCCTTGGTCTACACCAACCATGACCACCTATCTCCCTGATATCCCTGCGCTTAGGTCCAGGACAGTGGGCACTCTGCATGTGTCTGTGGCCTTCTAGGCCTCGCTCAGAGCTCTAGGGGCTGAAATGTAAGCTTCTCTCAGAACCAGCGTAGCAAACGGGGCCCTGTTCCTTCATCAAAGGCAAGCCTGGGATAGTATGGTGAGCAGTCTGGTGAAGTCCCCAGTGTGTCAAGGGAAGAGGCTGTAGCTCTGTACAGCCACAGCCACACATCACCTGCTCCGTATGGCAGGAAGGACAGGGGCACGACCCCATCCTGCAGGGGTTTTCCAAGTGCCAGACTGATGTGACATTGGGTTTCTGCAGCATGGGGGTGGTATTGCTCAGAGAGACCTAGCCACTGCCTATGGGCTACACAGAAAGGCAATGCTACTTCCATCTAGGGCAGGGGTTCTCAACCTTCCTAAAGCTGTGACCCTTTACTACAGTTCCCCATGTGGTGGTGAACACCCCACCTCGCCGCCCATAAAATTGGTTTAGTTACTACTTCATAACTGTAATTTTTACTGTTAAGAAGTGTAATGTAGGGGCTAGAGAGATGGCTCAGAGGTTAAGAGCACTGAGTGCTCTTCCAAAGGTCCTGAGTTCAATTCCCAGCAACCACATGGTCGCTCACAACCATCTATAATGAGATCAGGTGGCCTCTTCTGGCCTGCAGGTGTACATACAGGTAGAGCACTGTACACATAATAATAAACAAGTAAATAAAAAAGAATTTTAAGGTAAATATATGATACGCAGGTGGTCTTAGGTGACCCCCGTGAGGCGTTAGACACCTCCCCGAAGGGGGTCGCGACCCACAGGCTGAGAGCCACTGATCTAGGCGCTTCTAGTAAGAGTCTGCAGAATGCCAGGAAAAGAAATTCTAAGCACGGTGAGGGACACCTTGATGAGGCCCAGAGATATGAATGCCCGGATGGAGGCAAGCGAACGAATGGTCAGGTGAGGCTAGCTAAATCTTGGGAGTGGTAGGATGGAGAGTGACGGAAGAGAAGACAGAACCAGCAATGATGGCTGACTGTCCGGGGGAAGCAGGGACCTACACGTGATTGGAACAATAGTGTGTGAGGAGGAAGGGACAGGGACGTTGTGCTCCAGGACTCTGGCTTAAGCAAACAGGTGGATGATAAGGTCATCCATCTGAGGAGGACCCCAGGAGGAGGGACAAGGAGAAGCATAGTCTCCAGATGAGGGCATCCAGTGAACTTTCTGGAAGACTCCAGTTCACTCAGCCAGTTCAGACGAAGAAGTTGGGAGACTCCGAGGACACCACGGAGGAAGGAAGAAAGAAAGTTCTCTGTGTCTCCCTTATTGTTTGGTGTTTTTCTCTACTGGGCAGGTGTCTCTCCATCAGGCCCCTGGCTTTCACCCCCACAGCTTTTGGGAAGCTCCTGGCAGTGAAAGGCGGGTTAGGGAGATGTGTCCAAAGATCTTCTTGTACCCTGTCCCGACATTTCTGATAGAGAAGCAGCCGACAGGTCCCAAGCCAGAGCCAGGGATTGCTGAGTTTTGGTCCTTTTCAGACACTGGCTTCCTCTGGGATCTCAGTTTTCCGGTCACTCTGAGAGGACAACGTCTGGGAGGAGGAAGGTGCTGGGCATTCGTTGCTGGAGGCTTCTTAGAGGCTCAGGGCTCGGGCCTCATGCCCTGCCCCCCTGGGCGGTGCCAAGAGCAGTCACTCCCCTCTGCCCTTGCTCTGCAGCCCTGCCACCCTGTCCCTAAGCAGGCACAGGTCCTGGTGGCAAGTGGGGGAGCCCCCTGCCACGTGGCCGGCAAGGTCAGCAGGGGTTCATGGGAAAGGACTTGTCGGCCACAAAAGAGGACATCCTGCCTATATTTCCCTCTTCCTGAGGCAGGAGCTGGTGGCCCCGATTTAGCAGCGCTGGGGGGCCACCTCTGAGCCAGCTGGGCTCTGTGATAAACTGCCTTGTCCTGCCAGCTGATGAGCCCCTGACCCCTAGGGTGTTCAGGACAACTGGCTAGCACAGCTGGCAACACCACAACCACCCGGCACTGGGAGTTCACCATGTGCTAGAGTCCCCTCCGTCATCTCCAGCGCCGCCCCCCCCCAACAAAGTACACCCGACCTCATCCCTGAGTTTTAATGTCTAGAACCTTCCAGATGTTGGCCGTGGTGCTTCCCCAAGGAGCATCTCTGCAACACAGATCTGAATCTCCCAGAAGCCCCCAAACATGAGCACCAGCTCCTGCTAGTGGAGCAGACCCTTCCTTCTGGATATCAAGGGCACCCTGACCTAAGAGACACCCAGCCTGCACCCACCTAGCCCCACAAGTCCCATCTTGCACCCGCTAAGTCTCACAGGCACCCAGCCTGCACCCACCTAACCCTGAAATCACCCAGACTACACCCATTGCATTCCTAACCCAGCACTGACCTTTCCTGCTTCAAATAGGCCCTGGAGAACTGCCAGAGGCTTCAGAAAGAAGTCTGTTCCACTGCAGGGGTCCGTCAGGGTGGGTGGTCTCATTCCCATTCTCTGTGTGCCCACGAGCTTCCAGGACGGCTTAGGTATAGCCCAGAGTACCAGCTTCAAAGCTTTCCTAAGCGAGACTCATTTGTATTAAGCCACATGCCCACAAGCACAAATAAGTACATTTGCATACACACGCATGCACACGAAGTGTCTAGGAGTGAGTTAGACACTTTAGTATAAAATGATTCATCAAATTGCTTCACATCAGACTGTATGGGGAGCTTACCCTTGCACCGTAGGCATTATAGTGCCTGTTTTTGGAGATTTGAAAATTAAGGCCAAAACGGTGAAATGGCTCACTAGATGCTAGATGCCAGGGGTGACTTGTTAACAAGAAAGTGACAGGTTTCTGTTCCCAGATGACATAGAGACCAAAGAGATAAGGGGCAAGTGGGGCACTTAGGTCAGCATTGGAGAGAAAAGCAGGTGGACTCCTAAGTGTCTGACTCTTCAGACATTGTCACCATGATGTCCCCAGTATGCCCCAAACAGTGATGAACATTATATTTTCCCTTGGTCTAGCTCTGACCTAAGGTGCGCACCTCAGTACATGGTGTCTTCACTTTGCCAGCTGCCACTTTCCTCTCCTCTGTGTGTGCCCTTATACTGTGCACTGTTCCCAAAGCCAGCCATGGGTTCATCATTCCAAAAGTCTATTTCATCTCACAGGAACACTCTGGCTGCCACAATGAAAAAAACAATCGAAAATCTTGAACTAAGAAATGGCAAAGGGTGAGAAACCACTTTCCAAGAAGTTGCAAACAAGTGTGGGGGTCCTGTGAAGGAAGCCTGGGGGAGAGGAGCGATGCACTAATACTTCAGAGTAGAGGAAGAGATTGTCACACAAAGATGACATGGGGAAGACAGCATCTCCAAGGCTGGTAAGGGGGGTGGGGGGGAACAGTGTGAGTGACCGGGAAGCCAGGAGCACCATATTACATCTAAGCAATAGGAAGGCACAGATCATTTCATCAGGACAGGGAGGTGTGTTCCAGAAAGATGATCTGGCCACCGGCCAGGTGAGAAGATGCTGGTCCAGGGCTAGTGCCCTGAGCAAGCCAGACAATCTAGTGGACAGGAGGGAGAGTGGAGAGAGGCCAGCCCACAAGGCATCTGAACTCAGGGTGCAGCATTCAATGCTGACATGACAAGGAGAGAAGGGATCGGACCCGGTGACCCTTGATGTCTTCCTGGGTGAGCAAAGCTCCTGCTCAGTCTATAAAGCCTGTTTCAGCTTCGAGAACAGATGTGATATGAAAACTGACAACTGGTGGAACAACTGTCGTTGGACCACCAGCCTAAGCAGAGGGAGCTTAGGGAGCAGATGAGCGTAACGCCACGGTTGACGGGAGAACGCTGGTTCTCTTCCATAAACTGCAGAAGTGCAAGTAATACCGACACCTATGAAAGTTGGCATAATCCTGTCCTCAAAGGCGATCTGTCGCTAGCTATGAAATTTCAGGCAAGTGCCTCAGTTTCCCCTCTGTACAATGGTAATAACAGTCCCTATCTGGCATGGAGAGCATACAAGTGGGACTAGGGAGCGTGAGCAGTGTGGTGCCGCACGGGTGCACAGAAAGTGCTAAATATGCATTTGCCTTTATTATTGTAACAGGATGTATTGGTATAAGCAGAATTTGGGGGTCAGAGTGTGTGAACATTTTTTATTATTATTATTATTGCTGCATGAGCCGCTGCCTCTCTACATCCTTGCCAACCCGAGGAAGTGCGTGCTTTCAGATCTTGCTCATCAGATGAGGGGATACTCATGTGTTCCCAGGCTGATGTTAGATGTGGTCTGGGGCTGAGAGCTGATGGTCCCACCAGGACAGAAATGCAGGAGGGCTGTCAGGAAGCACAAAGCAGGGCTGGGGTCTCCGAGGTATGCCGCTGTCCAGAAGAGAGAATGTACCCAGTAAACAGGCCCCGGGGGCCTTTCTCTGTGCCTTCATCACCCACGTCATACTCTTGCTCTCTCCCATTGATCTGATTTTCAAAGTTACCATGTGGGACAGTAACTTTCTATTAGCTCTACAATCCCCAGATCAGATCACCACAACACTCTCCCTGGTCCCATGGCACAAGGCCGTCCCTATAACACCCTACTCCACACATACTTGGACTCAACACAGAATGCCTGGCAGACACAGAAGCCATGCGTTCAGCAGGAAGATGGTAGCAGCGAGGCAGTCACTATGTGTTCTAAACGTGTAGTGGTTCTGGGCATGTGTTGCTACATTTGTGGTCTGCCACTTCTAGTAATCTTGAGAGGAGTCTGCATCTCACGGGAGGATGGGGGAGACAGTATGGAGCCTAGAGAGGGGAATTGAAATCTGGTCCAGGTCATTGAGATGGTGAACCAGCCAGCTCCAAACATATACAGGGCAGCGCCTTCTACCTCTGGCAGCTCCAGTCCTACAGGAGGGAAATGGGACACAGAACTCAGAAGGCACAGAATGTTAGCCAGTTCAGGAGGACTCCAAGATAGAACACTCCTGCCATCCCCCTGCAAGGTCCGGTGCCAGGGGGAGGGGCACAGGGGCGTCCCCAAGAACAGTGCCTGAGAACCTGAGCTTCACTCAGCCAGTTATATGCCCTATTACTTTCCCCCACAGCTTGTCTGTAGTCTACATCCTGCCTGGAGAGTTCATGTCACTCTGACACACACAGACAAGCCTGTTTTCCAAGTCAGCCCAGGAGCAGAGGTCCTGAAGTCATTACACGTCAGCCATACTGAGCCTAGGGACCTAGCAGTACACCGCTCACATCCCAGCTCTGGGCACCATCAGTGTGGCACAAGCCATGCTTGAGCTGCAGGTCAGGGCCGGGCTGGCAGGTATTACTTTAAGCCTCATGTTCAGGGAAGCTGCACAGGCCTTGGAGCCGCAGCAATGCTCCAGGTGTAGACAAGAAAGGCAGAGGACGCTGCCGGAAGCCAAGTAAGGGATGGGACATCGTAATGTGGAGAAATGGAGCCTTTCAGGAAATAAGGCCCAGACAGAGGCCTCCACAGCTCCACATGGCCTTATGGGAGCCAGAGATGGGGCCCTGCAACAGCAATGTCCCTCTGTGCTTAGAAGTGGGCTAGAAGCCAAGGAGGACACTGGGGAGTAAGGCCAGTGCTTAGAGTGACAAGAAAGGGAGAAGGAGGTGTCAGGATGAGAATGAGGGGGAACATCAAAGGTGTGTCAGCCGATACCTCACCCCATCGTGCCAACTCTCCTTGGCTCTCTCTGTGGCAGCTCCTCCAAAACACCTCCAGCCAGCCCGACGATGAAGGCCAACACTTTTCACCCTCTGGAGTCCTAGCACAGGCCCCAGGCACATTCACCAAGATGACCACCCACTTCCCTTGGTTCCAGACTTCTTTGTCTCGTCTTTCGTATTTTCTTGGGGCCCACGTGGGAAGGGCTCGGGGACACACCCAGCCCAGGGACATCCACGGTAGAGAAAGACTCCCCACTATCTTTCGGCAGTTCTCGCATTTGCTTGAGTTTTCCCTGGGTCTCCGGGTCGATGCTTTTTTGAAACCCATGTCTTGGCTGGATATGATATGGGGGTACATGCCTGTGATCACAGCATCTGGGGGTTTAGGGGGGGAGGGCTGAGGCAAGAGGCTAGAGAGTTTAAGGCTAGACTTGGCTACATGAAACCCTGTCTGAAAAGGAAAGGAGGGGGGAAATGGTTGGCGCTTTAGAGGGATTTGCTGGCTGTAAAGTGGGCCATAGAACTAAATAAATAGATGAACAGGAAGCCGAAAAGGAGTGAGGGGGAAGGTTGGATCTCAGGACCACATGGTTTCCTGTGTAGGCTTTTCTATCTGAGAAGGTCTCTGAAGGATTAGGTGAGGGATTCAGAAGAGGAAGAGGAAGCACGGTTTCTGGCCTGAGCATCTTTGCCCACTGCCTTAGACTCCAAAGCAAGCATGGATCTAAGCTCAGCTAGATGTGGCCTGCCCTAAAACTGCTACCCACTGCCTCAGTTTCCTCATTACTGACTAGATTCAGTATCCCCCCCCCCCCCCCGCTCCTCCCTCCAAGGCTGTTGTGAGCGCTAAGTGAGATGCTAACAGCCCGGGCCAACGCCCAGCACTGTCAGAAGACTTCTGTACCACCTGCTTGGAACCCTCAGCCAGATGCCAGCTTTGCCCTAGGGATAGCTGCACCACAGTCTCTTGAGTCCAACGCCAAGGGTCTCCGTGACCCACGGCTGGAAGGTGGGCCCCCAGGACTGCTGACAGCACAGGGAAAAGGAGGTGTGCACTCTGGCCTCGCTGACCCCTGCCTGGCGCCTGCCTCTACTGCTCTGCTGCAGCCTTGGAGGCCAGGGCTCTGCCGCCCGCCCCGGGGAGGAAGAAGGCAGTTCCCGAGTCAGGAACAGGAAAACACGGGGAGTGCGGAGTGCTGCAGAGGCCAGGGTGACAGTGCTTCCTGCTGCGGGAAAGGAAGGACAGCAGAGACAGACAACAGCCAGGCAGGAAGGATGCACCCTTTTCAGGGTTGCCTGTGGGGGTTGGGTGGTCACGAAGCCTCTGGACACAGCAGCCCTCGGACCCAAGTGGGGCCTTACGATCCAAGGCAGGGGTTGGGTCTAGGCTCAGCTAGACCTGGGCCACTCTAAAACTGGGGTTCTCCCACCCCTCCAAACCTGGAAGCACCCTTTTGCCAAAGAACAAAAGGCCCCACATAGTTCCAGCCCAAAGGAGTAACGATATGATCTGTTTAGCCATCTTTTCACCATGCACCCATCCATATGCTCGCCGTTTCAGTCTACCAGTCAGCCCATCTACCTGGTCATCGTCCATTCATCACTTTACCCACTCACCTATTAGCAACAGCAAACTGTGTCTTTTCCATCTGTCCACCGCCCATCCAGTCATCCATCCAATTGCTCACCCATCCGTCCTCAATTCTGCCTATCTATCTGCTCATCCATCTGTCCTGCTATCCGCACATCCTTCCACCCAACCGTCCGTTTAGTCATTCAGCGGGTATTTATTTTTTGCCTGGTAACTAGAGGTGGGGTGGGATAGCAAAGCACAGTCACCTTGGTCCTTCCCCCACTGACGCTTGCCGCTAACGGAGGACAAATGGAAAACAGAGGCAAACAAATGATTATTACAACGTGTCCTAACAAGCATGAGGTTGAAGCGGAGCCTGAAGGAGGAAGGTGGGTTTTGTCAGAGTGAGGCGATCGCAGCTAAGCTGTGGTCTGGAGATAAGCCGAGTGCGAAGGGAAAACTTGTGTGCAGGTCCAGATATGGCTCGAAGACAGGCATGAGCATGGCCTGCTGCGTGATGGCTGGAGGCTGTGGACATGAGGCAGGGGTGGACCGTGAGTGTGTGCAAAGGTGAGAGGGCGCCAGGCCTAGGTCAGGAGTTCAAAGTTTCCCAGAAAGACAGTGCAAAGTCACAGAAAAAGATTCAAGGACACATGTATATGACTTCAGCGAGACAAACACACAGGAATGTATCACACATATACATAATGTGTAACTATTCATTATGAAGTATATCTTATATAATATTTAATATATGTAATTTTTCATGTATATGGGTCTTTTGCCTGCATGTGTCCGTGCACCACTTACATTCCTGGTGCCCACAGAGGCCAGAAGAATGCATCAGATCAGATCCCCTGGAATTGGAGTTACATATGGTTGTGAGCTGCCATGTGGGTGCTAGGAATCATATCTAGTCCTCTGAAAGAGTAACTAGTGTTCTTAGTCACTGATCCATCTCTCCAGGCCGTGTGTGTGTGTGTGTGTGTGTGTGTGTGTGTGTGTGTGTGTGTGTGTGTTTCAGTGTTACTAACAAATGCATGGAGGACATGTTGAGGAAGACAAGAGCATGCCCAGAAGGCCATTTGGGGGGGGGGGAATTATAGCAGGTGAGCACAGACCAAATATGTAATGCATGGGACCTACCAGGCATTATGGTCCATGCACCAAGGAGAAGGAGGTGGCCTTCCGTGGGGTTCCCATCCGGAGACACTGAAGAAGGAGCCTTTGACGGGATAAGGGAGTCTGAGTCTGGAGCTTGGATGAGGCACATGAAAGCCACAGTGTCTGTGGGGCTAAATCCTCTGCCCACCTGGACACCTTCAGCTGAGCTGAGAGACGTGGGATGAGCTCAAGATACAGATTCTTTAAATCATCTGGACCTTGACACAAAAGAGCATAGGGAAGGGGAAATAAAAGCAAAAGATGGTGGTGGGCAGAGGAAAGTAAAGAGAGCAAGGAGAGCTCAAGGTCACAGGAGCTGGCAAGGGTCCTGAGTGCCCACTGCATCTGTGGTATCAAAGTCAGTAATGGGAGGCTGCACCCCAGAGGTGCACAGGAGGGTGTGGGGCAGGGGAGGTTTGGCCACAGCGGAGCCAGATGCAACAGAGAATCACACTGCTGTGCTTCTTGTATACTGGTGGAAGGTTTTCCCACAGCGGAAGACTGCCGATCAGAAGAGAAATTATCTGTGGGATTCAGGTCTAGGGCATTAGGGTTGGAGGCACAAGGGTGAGTTTGGTGTGCGAGCGGGAATCCCTGAGGCCCTTCTGTGAGGCTGGCGTGGGCTTCAGCATTCCGCCTGGTGTCTCCTTCGTGAATGCTGAGAGTTGGGGAGGAAGGGGGCGTTCGGGGCCGTAGTCACCAGGACCTCCTCAGTCTTCGAGAAGCAAAACCAAGGGGACACGGCCAGTGTGAAGGGCTTCACTAAGCGAGATTGCGCTTCTAGGGGATGTGGTGTCCTGGGGTTGGAAGGGAGGATTCCCAGGCCAAAGGGCAATCAGGACGACAGGCTGTGCATCTCCGCTGCACCTGGACAAGGGCAGAGGCAGGAGAAGGGGTGCCTGCCGTGATGGATGTGTCTGACTTGTCAGTGGTGGATAAGGACACCTGAGCAAGAAGGAAAGGAAGGAGAAGAAAGCAGGAAACATAAGGTGGCAGGCGTTCGGGGATGGTGCGATGTCTGGTGGTGGCCACATCCAGGGTGTGCCCTCTGGAAGCCCGTGGCTGCGGGGGGGGGGGGGGCGGCGGGGGGGGGGAGATGAGGAGAGGATCTGAAAGCCGAGGGGAGGGTGAGTCATCCTGTGGATGTTGAAGTCATGGGGGAGCGGCTGGAGCTGGGGTGGGGAGGAGGACGGTAAAGCCAGGGGCTGTAGTCAGCAGAGAATGAAAGGAAATGACCAGGAGAGAAGCTGATGACAGCTTTAGTGGGGAGAAACGAGGTGCCATCAAAAGCACGAGCCTCCAGGGCTTGCTACAGGGAGGGGAAGTGGCCAAAAGGCATTATCCATCTGGGATATGGGATGGGAGGGAGAGCCCGTTAAGAGGAAGTGGTGTCCTCAATCAGGTTGCACATACGCGAGAGGAAACAGGATGGATAGTCTTCATTAGGATGAGCTTACTCTGGGGCATACGGTACGGATGGGGAGGAGGCTCCTACAGGTGCTATTCCTTCCTTCCACCCACCCATCTGCTCACCCTCTCCCGTTCACCCATCAATCTGTGTACTCCATCTCTCGGCTCAATCTCCCATCTGCCCCACTTGTTCATCCGATGGGTCCATCCTTTGTCTCATCCTCTCCCCGTCTGTTATCCGCCAAGCCACTCTGACGTCCGTCTTCTGGCTCTGTGCTGTACACCTCCGATTTGTAGTTTAGAAAAATGAAAGCCACGACTCGGGCTAATCCACATCCTAACACCGGGGCCCCCCGGGGAGGAGGACAAGGCGGAAGCCTGGATGAGGATGATGACTGCTCCCTAGGGAAGGGACATATTGAACTAGACTAAAGAGGGATATCCCCAGAAGGGAAGGAAATGGGAATGTCCCAGACTGCAGGAGAGGCTAGCTGGGATGAGCTGAAGGCAGAAGTAGGACAAGGAGCAGCCGGCGGGTGGGCGGGCGGGCTGCTTTTCTCCTGTGTCTTAGAAGAAAGAGATCCACCGAAGAAAGCTGGCCTTCCAATCACAGTTCTGCAACTTGCAGTTGACAGAAGTGTGCGCAGATGTACACTCCCAACCTCACTGTTGGTGTAGGGGGGCGGGGGTGCCCGCTCTTAAATGCGTTCAAGGTAGATGGTTACTGGCCGTTGTAGCTCTCCTCATATACCACATGTCACCTTCACCCTGGCTGCCGTCAAAGCCGTCAGGAGGGAACAGTTTCTAACTCCCATGTTCATATACCACCTCCTTCTGTAGCCCAGATTACAGACCGCCGTCCACTCAGTTGTCTCTGTGTTTGCCCAGCTGTCTACCTAGTGTAGCCTTACTCAGTTTTCAATGTTTAGCGGGCAGTGGGGGAACTGCTTCTACTTCAAAGCCTGACTGGGCAGTGGTGGCGCTCGCCTTTAATCCCAGCGCTTGGGAGGCAGAGGCAGGCAGATCTTTGAGTTCGAGGCCAGCATAGTCTACAGAGAAAGCTCCAGGACAGCCAGGGATACACAGAGAAACCCTGTCTCAAACGACAAAACACACACACAAAAAAAAACAAAAACAAAACAGCGCAAAGCCTGGCTCCACAGAGACCCTCTTTGGGTTCCTTCTTCCCTGACTTCTGCGTGTTCTCTCTCCCGTCACACTAGCAGTCTCCTCAGACTCAAACCCAGCTGGCGTGCGTAGGTGCACAGAAGCTCACTCTGTGCAGGCTGCAGAGTCCAGACACTTCTTACCTCAGAACCTCAGAGCATGCTGTGTCCCAAGGCCCTGGCTGCTGACCTGGGTGATCTAGAGCTGAGTGCAGAAGGGAGGACGTGACAGAACTCATATCAGCTGTCCAAACAAGCAGATACCTTCATAGGTCAGAACCTCAGTCCAGCTGAAGCCTCGGGATCCCTGACCGAGATGCTTAATAAGGTCCCGGGCAAGTTTGTCTGGGAGGTGCTTGAGACAGAAGGGGGAAAGTAGTTACAAATTTAACCAGAAAGGAGAGGCCAATGGATATTGAGTGATAGCCTCGTTGTCTGAATGCTGCTGAAATGAGACAGTGGTGTGTGAAGTGTGTTTTCCTGGCGCCATACCCCTCAGTCAGGTGGCTCGTGTTCAGAGTGTATAGAGACATTCATAGTGGGGCTACTCCAGGCTCTGCCCCGCACCACCACCACGACCAGCTGCACTAACTATAGGGCAAGAACTGAGGACCACAGAATCGGCTGAGGAACAAAACAACCTGAGATGCCGTCTCAAACCCCAAGGGCACGTAGGCCTAAAAGGAACTAGGGGCAGAAGAGAGGTCTGTGACCGCCACCCCAGGAGGACTGGGACTAGGATGGGGGAGGGACAGGACACCGCCCTGGGCCTCCAGCCACACAGTCCTCCCTTCCTGTTGTCTCAGGATGGTCCTGGCAGGATGCATCTGCCAAAGTTCCAGGCCCAGACCTCCCACCCCCACCCCCTGCCACGTTCCCCCCCGTTACCCCCATCAGAATTCCACCCCCTCAAGTACATGTATATGCACTTGAGAGCACGTCAGAGATACACAACCAGGCACACTTGTGCACACTCAGGCCCATACCTACCAATGGATGTGGTTCCACTAAAGACCCCACTTGCCCCCCCATGGATAGACACACATGCGTGCTTGTGCACCGTGCACACTCTCCTGGGAGATGGATGGTGGGTGCACAACGATGTGATCCACAGAGCTCTATAGAGCAGGGAGGCCTCACCTAACCAGCCCAGGCATGGAAGGCTGAAGGTGAGTTCATCAGCTAAAACAGGTTCATTTGTGCATCCGGGGAAAAGCACCGTGGGAAGGCCTGAGGGTGTAGCCCAGCAGAGGCTCAGGCAGTCCTGTGGAGTGGAGAGGAGCCTGTAGAGTCTAGAAACTATGAAGAAAGGAACTGTCTGGGACCTGGGAGAGGTCTAGGATACCACAGGTGTGGAATCAGCTGTAGGTACAGGTGTGGAATTCAGGAGGGAGGGGGCGTCTCAGGCAGAGCTCTGGGGACTCTGTGCTCTAAATCTCTTCTCCAGCTCCCTGCTTTGCCCATCCCATAGGAGTAGACCTAGAGGCTCCTCCTCTTCCTACTTCCTGCTGGCAACTCAGCTCATTTAGGGTGAGAGGTCAGGGCAGCAGTCAAGGTTGTGGTGGGGACCTGTGGCCTTGGCCAGAGCAAAGGACAGTTTGTGCTGGAGACTGGCAGTTGCCGTGGGATCTTCAGGTTGATGCTGTCATCAAGCTGCACTTGGGGAGGGATGAGGCTATGCTGACTGAAAGCCACTAGGCTGGCCCTGCCTTGAGACAGCATCCCAGAAGGCCCAACTGTACCTGGGCAGTGCAGGAGCTGTCATGCTTACCCCATGACATAGCTAGCACTATAGTAACCTTGTCTTTCACCCCAGGCCTGGCAAATGGCTACTCCATGACCCCTCCAATCCTGAACATCACAGAGGACTCATATGTCATTGACACCGGAGACAGCCTATCCATATGCTGCAGGTACTGGCCCTCCCTAGCTGGCAGTTCATGAAGGCTGCACACGACTGTGTGTCCAAGAGGTGGCTAGCTGGCTGAAGAACTGGAAAGCCACTGCTCTCCAGGACAAGAGAGGCCTAGAGGCTGTGTGGGAATCTGAGGATGTGGTCCCCCAGAAGCCCTGAAGACAGACACCCTGCACTCACTCAGCCTCCCTCCTCCCCTGCCAGGTCACCCACAGCCATTCCCAGATACCTGTCACTAGCCCCGGGTCTACTGCTCAGGTCCCAGAGCCCTCTCACAGTACTAGCTATTAGCAGAGGCCTGTGTTACTAGCCTGCCCATTTGTAGCCCCAGGAACCAGGCAGAGAGGCAAGGGTTCCAAGAAGTGGGTCTGTGGAAAATACCCCAACCCTTGAGTCACCCTTCCTTGGGAAGAGATCATGCTAGGTGGCTCTCTTAGCCCTTGAGGGAGGCTCCTTTGGAGACTGTGGCCTTAGGTTAAATCTGGGGAGGCGAGATCCTGACCTCTCCTATCCCCCTGCTAGGGGGCAGCACCCCCTCGAGTGGACCTGGCCAGGGGCCCAAGAGGTACTGACCACAGGCGGGAAGGACGGCGAGGACACACAGGCTGTACAAGACTGTGAAGGCACAGAAGCCAGACCTTACTGCAAGGTTCTGCAGCTCGCCCAAACTCGTGCCAACAACACGGGCAGCTACCACTGCTACTACAAGTACATCAAGGCCCGAATTGAGGGCACCACAGCTGCCAGCATCTATGTGTTCGTAAGAGGTGAGGCCTGTCTGAAGCAGGCTCCTGGGGGGGGGGGGAGGGGTGGAGAAACTGGTGCCTATGCCTCACCGCCAGCCTGCTGACACTATGGGGCCTCACTCTGCTCCACACAGAAGCAGGAGATTAGAGCCTCACCACCCTGACCCATGGGGCTCTCCTGTACTTCCCCCACCCCCAGCCCTAGCCACAGACTCCCTTCCCCAACTCCTACTCCCATCTCCTCAGACTTTGAACAGCCTTTCA
The DNA here is from genome assembly GCF_964271855.1 of Acomys minous. Taxonomy (NCBI): domain Eukaryota; kingdom Metazoa; phylum Chordata; class Mammalia; order Rodentia; family Muridae; genus Acomys; species Acomys minous. The sequence goes on along the minus strand of NC_140498.1, from coordinate 21,643,454 downwards.
TCAACAAACCTGACACGCTCCTGGTCAACAGGAAGGACTCGATGTGGGTGCCCTGCTTGGTGTCCATCCCTGGCCTCAACATCACACTGCGCTCGGTACTATTTCCCTTGCCCCAGCCTCACCCCAGGACCCCACCTTCCTGTGCCATCCCTGGGGAAAGGCAGCTGACAGTCACTTTGTCCCTCCAGCAAAGCTCAGTGCTGCACCCCGACGGGCAGGAGGTGCTGTGGGATGACCGGCGGGGCATGAGGGTGCCCACTCTTCTGTTGCGTGATGCCCTGTACCTGCAGTGCGAGACCACCTGGGGTGGCCAGGACTTCCTTTCCAATCCCTTCCTCGTGCACATCACAGGTAAGGGCTGCCAAATCCATCTCACCCAGTCACCGCTCTCTGGACCCCAAGAAGAACAGGGCAGTCACCACTAGCACCTTGTGCCGCTGGTTCCCAGTCACAGGGCTGTTAGTACCACAGATGGTCTTATCGCCCGCTGCTCTGTACGTACTCTTCTGTGAGGAGTGTGGGAGGTGACACTGTGTGTGTCACCAGGCAATGAGCTCTATGACATCCAGCTGTGCCCCAAGAAGTCACTGGAGCTTTTGGTTGGAGAGAAGCTGGTTTTGAACTGTACGGTGTGGGCTGAGTTCAACTCGGGTGTCACCTTCGACTGGGATTATCCAGGGAAGCAGGTAAGGTTGTCAGCTCTGCCTGGCACCTTCTTCTCACAACCCTGTCTTCAGTGCCACCCCTGGGAGTCACCGTATCCTTGGGGGGGGGGGGGACGGGGAGGGGCGGATACAGACTCAGGAACCCAAGTGTGATTGATGGGGAAGTTTTCCATCCCAAGCACACTCTGGACCTGGGCATCCAGAGTTACTTATGTTTGGGCAGGGGTGTGTGCCTTTGCTGAGTGAGGTCTGCCCCTGCCTGCCTGCTGACTCTGGGCTTCCCCTGGGTGCGGCAGGCAGAGAGGGCTAAGTGGGTACCCGAGCGCCGTTCCCAGCAGACCCACACAGAGCTCTCCAGCATCCTCACCATCCACAATGTCAGCCAGTATGACCTGGGCCCCTACGTATGTGAGGCCAACAATGGCATTCAACGCTTCCGGGAAAGCACAGAGGTCATCGTGCATGGTACGACCTGGGAGGCTGAGGTCATTCTGCCCAGCATGGGATGGGATGGGTCCAGTATCGTGGAACCTGGAGGACAACGGTCCTTTAAGCAGTGGGGGGAGGGGGGGTCAGAGGTTATGATGCACCTGAGCAGCAGGGGCCAGCCAAAAGGAAGGAAGGGCTGTGAGGGGAAGCCCTGCTCAGCTCCTACCAGCTGGACAGCAAGGCAAGCTCCAGTCTGCAGGGGAGAGGCAGGGCAAGCCTGGTGGGTGGTCAGCCCCAAGTTTACCCTCATGCCTCCTGTTTGGCAGAAAAGCCCTTCATCAGTGTCGAGTGGCTCAAAGGACCTGTCCTGGAGGCCACAGCCGGTGACGAGCTGGTGAAGCTGCCCGTGAAGCTGGCAGCTTATCCCCCACCGGAGTTCCAATGGTAATGGCCCGCACCCCCTCTCTCTGCTGCCCTGTCAGTCTTGGCACAAGGACTGGCCAAAGAGTGAGAAAGACAATGTTCTTCTCCAGCCCATCATTAGCCCTGAATCTCAGAAGGGAATCTGTCCTTGACTATCAGGGCCTGCATACCCTAACACTCAGGTGGGACACCCCCCACTAAATAGATCCCCCAAAAGGCATGCACATATTCCTGCATTATAGGTTTTCCCGGAGGCAGCTAAACTTCAAAATGTTTAAACACCAGGTCTAGTATGGGGGTGTGATGGGCAGTGTGGGTTTTGTTGTTGTTTTGTTTTGTTTTGTTTTGTTTTTTTCGAGACAGGGTTTCTCTGTGTAGCCTTGGCTGTCCTGAATACACTTTGTAGACCAGGCTGGCCTTGAACTCACAACAATCCGCCTGCCTCTGCCTCCCGAGTGCTGAGATTATTAGAGTGCACCACCACTGCCCGGCCAGTATAGGGTTTTATATTCTTGCTTCCTGCATCCTCAGACTTTCCACTTTGCCAACTGGATCTCCACACAGAGAAAACTCAGGGCCTGCTCTGCAGTGGCATGTTCTCTGGGCTCCCTCTCTGAGGACCTTCTGACCCACCAATTTGAGATGTCATGAGACTGCTAAATTGTTGTAGAGCCTGGTGCTGAGATGTGCAGTAGTGAGAGGCCTGTGGAGAACTGAGAGGCGGGCTTTCCCTACAGGGTGTGCCCAGGGCACAAAGGGGAGAGCCTCAGTGATGGCTGCATCCTTCTATATCCTCCCAAGAAAGTAAACTATCTGCATCCTCCCTTACACTCTGAGCTGCCCACTTGACTCAGTCATGAAGGATCCTACTGCAACCTCCATCGACTTTGGGCCAGAAGAGGGACAAGCCTGTCCACCTGAGCCTTGGGTCTCCTAGGAGGAATTCCTGTTCTCTTTTCCTGTCAGCCCAGAGCAGCCCTGCCCTTCCAAGCTTGAGGCACCAGTGTAAAACGTTCTGTTCCTAGGACAACCAGAGATACCAAAGGTCCTCAGCCAGGACTCACTGGCCATAGGCTAGAAGCTGGCTTCTGGGAAGGCTTGAGATGTCCCATTCATGAGCCCTGCGGATCCTCCATCCAAGGCCATAATTTTGGGCCCTATAGCACCACATGGCACAGGACCAGAACCCTTGAGGGAAGGTCCTGGAGGCATTGATGGACCTAGCAGCATCCCTCGCATAAATGTGACTCTTCAAGACACAGCGTCCCCTGACCTCCAAGGCCAGCAGGACTGAGCCCACTCTAGGCATGACTTGCCACAGGAACATGCCTACCATCTCTGACTTTTCTGTCCCCACTTAGCTAACATTTTCCTCGCAGAAGTTTGTAGCTGCCCCGGGGCACTTGTGTTCACCACAGCCCCACAGGTGGCCAGTGCTCACGTGGCACCATGATGGTATTACTCTAAGAAGTCAATGGTGGACGGTCTAGTGGACAGACAAGGCTGGGTCTGTGCCCGAGTGTGCCCATCAAGGTGCGGGCACTATTTCAGTGAGCCTTTGAAATTCCTCCAAGTACATCGCTCCAGTTTTCAAATAAAGACAACAAGGCTTCAGTGAGTTCGGGGATCTTGCCAGGGTCAGATGCCTGGCAAAGTAACAAACTGGGGTTTGACAAGCCTTCTGCACCACAGCCAGGCAGGTAGCACGGCCTTGGTTCTGCCCCTGATCTATTTGCCCTATTCCGTGATCCCAGACAAGTCACATCCCTCCCTAAGCCCTGCCTGCTGTCACAGTTGAGAATAGGATCTCTACCTTGTCTTAGGTCTTTACCTAAGAGATATGCCTTTTCAGGGCCACAGAGTCATGGCTATCCAGAGGGGAGGAGCCTGGGAAGACCAGCTCCAAGCCCAGGACTCAGGCTGCAGAAACAGTCCAGGGTGTGAGGCATTTGCTTACACGTGCAGCCGATGATGTCTGGAGTACCCACACATGCCCAGTGGGGCGCTGTGTAAACAGGATATAGCAATGAGTTGTCCCTGTCCTCACTGAAGCTCACAGCTCGGTAAGAGGACAGCAGACCAACAGATAGTTGCGCAAAACTCAGTGTGGCAGATAGAGGTGCAGGTAAGTAAGTGGCAGAGCACTGGCATGAAGCATGGAGGTCCTGGATTTGATCTAAAGGAAGGAAGGAGGAAAGAAATGAAGGACGGAAGGAAGGAATGAAAGAAGGAAGACGAGCAGGCCATGGAACAGGGCAGGCAAGGCCAGATAACAACCTTCTTTGAAGAGCCAGTAGCCCAGCCCCAGTGAAGGAAGGAGAGCGCCATGCCAACTGTCACCTACAGAAAGAGCACCCAAACTATGGTAACAGTAAAACAAAAGCCCTGTGAAGATTACATGTCTGAAGAACTCACGGAAGCTTCCAGAAGCAGGTGTCAGAGACCCAGACGATGGCCACCACATGTGCTTGGCTGTTGCTGTTAGAAGACAGGGTCCACGGAGGGTGTGGTCCTGATGCTGACCCCAGTAGGTGTGGAGGAACTGCAGGAACTGCCTTCCTAGTCCCTTGGCCAGGTTCAGACAGAGGCAAAGAGAGGGTGGCCACCCTAAGCAGAAACCGGTTGTGTGTCGGGGCGGGGTGTCAGGATTTAGAGGTGAGTCCAGAAGTGCCATTGCAGACCTCATGATGGCCCTGAAGGTCAGTGACATACCTGTGCTGGCCACATAAATTATGATGGCAGGTTGACTCAACGCAGTTCAGAGCTTCTGTCCGCCTTTCCTCAAACCAAGCACTTGTGTTTATCCCACGCTCCTGCTGCCTTTCGTGGTCTGGTACAGCAGCGGCCTCTTGCTCTAGCGTGACCTATCCAGCCTTGTCTTCCCATCCCCAGCAGTGGGGGAGGGGAGCCCTTCACGTGTGTGTATTCTGCAGCCACAGAGCCAATGAACCTTGGATGGAAAATATCTTCTAAAATGTGTCTGTACCAAGCAGACGGACCTTTTGTTTTTGTCATAGTCCCTGGACACGTGACCATCACAACCTTTATATAGAGTATTGATGTCATCTCGAGATGATTTACATTATATGGAGTTGTGTCGATAGCTTATATGCAAATTCTCTGCTACTATTTTACAATAGGGGCCAGAGCATTGGGTATTTGGGTTTTACTTTTGTCTTGCTTTATTTAGTTTTTAATTAGCATACAAAGTACAGGATTCATTATGGCACCCTTAAACAACATTTGTTCTTGTTGACACCATCAGGTATTTTAGATTGATCGTTAAAGACTTTGGTGACCCCAGCCAAGAGTGGTGGTGCACACCTGTAATCCCAGCACTCGGGAGGCAGAGGCAGGAGGATCTCTGTGAGTTCGAGGATTGCCTGGTCTACAAAGCGAGTCCAGGACAGCCAAAGCTACACAGCGAAACTCTGTCTCAAAAAAACAAACAAACAAACAAACATTTTGGTGACCAACAGAAAACCAAGAGCCGCTCTCGTTGGAGAGCCTGCAGATCCAAGCACAGAGGTAACATGGGGCCCACGCAGCTTCTGAATTTCCCTCCTCTGCTAGGTACAAGGACAGGAAGGCAGTGACTGGGCGCCACAATCCACACGCTCTGGTGCTCAAAGAGGTGACGGAGGCCAGCGCAGGCATCTACACTCTCGCCCTGTGGAACTCTGCAGCTGGTCTGAGGCAAAACATCAGCCTGGAGTTGATAGTGAACGGTACAGACTGGAAGGCTGGGAGAAGGGATGGGTAGGGAGGAGGGCCTTGGGGGTAATGCGAGCCAGCTGACTGGCTGTTTGCCTACACCCTCAGTGCCTCCTCACATCCATGAAAAAGAAGCCTCCTCACCCAGCATCTACTCCCGCCACAGCCGCCAGACCCTCACCTGCACCGCCTATGGGGTACCCCAACCTCTCAGTGTTCAGTGGCACTGGAGACCCTGGACACCCTGCAAGACGTTTGCCCAGCGCAGCCTGTGAGTATGGCCCCCACCACCACCGCATGCCCATTCGCCTCCACCACACGCAAGATCTTACCTCAACCATGTCATCCCTTCATAAATGAGAAAGCAGGACCAGAGAAGGGAGACAAGTTTCCCTCGCTCAAAGCTGTAAGCAACAGGGCCTGCGCACAGGCTGAGCCATGCTCCCTACACCCAGCTCAATGTCAGAAGGACAAATGGAGCTGGGTGGGTGTGGTGGCATGTGCCCGCATCCCAACATATCTGGGAGGGAAGAGTATCAGAAAAATGACGGTCATCCTGGGTTACATAGTGAGCTCAAAGCCAGAATAACAACAACAACAACAACAACAAAACAAAAGGGACAGAAGAATCTGGAAGAACAACAATCTGGGCAGAGACAAGTCAGGCACCCAAGGGACATGACAGGAGGAGGGCGCCAACATTAGCAGGAACTTTAAAAGCATTAGGGAGCCAGAGATGGGCATTCAACAGCTAACTTGACAGGCTTGCTGTTTAGCAAAAAGATTCTTACCAGTGGCAAGTTAGGGAATGAACTCAGGACCGGGCAGGAAAGGAGTCTAGCCCCACCTGCTGGCCTAGGGCCCAGGGCTCCGTAGCAATCAGTGGGGAGACTCAGAAGTGGCCTGAGACAGCCTAAAGAACGCAGGGCTCTTCAGGGACTCTTGTGAGTCCCACAGGCTCACCCTGCTCCCTCCAACTTGGCCCCTTCTCGTGATTCATTATTATGCTCTGTGCCGAGTGACTGGGTCCTGGGATGTCCCCTCCGCACTCCTCAGATAGAGGCAGCCAAGATCTTGTCTTGCCCCGTACCAGCCGAGGGCTGCCTAGGGGCACTAGCATGCCTAGGAGAGAGAGGGAGAAACAGCTGGGATGGGGGTTCCTGGGGCAGAGTGGTGACTTGCGGTCCTCCTGGGCCACATCCAAGGTGCGCTCTGCAGGAAGGCACACAGCAGAGGTCGGCCAGAGAGGTGCCTGGGTGAAGGAAGGATTGCAGAGCCACGACAATGTTCCAGCCCCGAGTTGCCCTTGTTCCCAGGACTGATGGCTGTCTCTTACCCACTGGGGGGGGGGGGGGAGGCGATGTCTTGCCTGTCCTTATTCCTAACCGTATCCCTCCTGGTGCACGGCAGCCGGAGGCGGCAGCAGCGGGACCGCATGCCACAATGCCGAGACTGGAAGGAGGTGACTACTCAGGGTGCCGTGAACCCCATCGAGAGCCTGGACACCTGGACCGAGTTTGTGGAGGGGAAGAATAAGGTACAGATGATAAAGGGAGAGAAAGACCCAGCACAGACAAGCCCTGGCAATGAGAGTAAGGAAAGCGCTCCCTCCTGCTTGTGCTCGGTTCCCACCTGGCCTGCAGAGCTCTGGGGACTGCAGCTGACGCTGACGTGCAGGTGACTTTTCCTGCCCTCTCTGGACCTCAGCTACCCTGCCTGCCTGTGAGCCGGGCCTTTCTTAGACAAGGACGCTGAGCTCCCCGAGAGCCCTCAGCTGCCCACAAGTCCCAAGGCTGGGAAGGGATGGGGCTGGGGGCTGACTAGGTCTCCATAGGAGGTTGGTGAGCTGCTGACCAGGAGGGGGAGGGGGGACTGAACAAAGGCACCCACTTCCTACAGTCACTTCCTGTTTTCCTACACACCTCCAGAGCCTCTTCCTGTTCCAGGCCTGGCCAGGAAGTGCCCAGCTTGGGGTTGGGGGGGAGGGGGTCTTTGGATGGTAGGCAGGGCCTATGGATCTCTCTCCTCCCCTATTTTTTTTTCAAACTTTGTGCTCCCTGAGGGCAGATTTTTTTTTTTTAGACTCCTGGGACACCTCCACACATATACATAGACACATCTCCTCCACTGCCCTGGACCTTGAAGAAGTGCTGTATGCCTTCAGACTAATGCGGGCACATCACGAAGACCTCGAACAGTGGCCAGCTACTGACCTTAGGCCACAATTCAGAAGTGGCTGGCCCTGGTGTGAATTTACAGTCTGAATTTTAACCCTTGCTAAGACAGGCCCAGGTGCCAAACTGGCTTCTGACCCCTCAACAGGGCCACAGACTGAGACATGGCACAGTCCCCCTGGCCCTGCCTATGAGCCACTTTCCAGCCTCCGACACAGCCTAGGCCAGCTGTCCACACATTGTTTCTTGGCATTTTCGAGGTGCTTTTTTTTCTACTGCCAAAGACCTTGCCCCATTGTTCCGGGCTGTCTCTAGACTTTGGTCATTGCCGACACAAACCTCAGTTTCCCCATTGCTAGTGGGCACAGTGGCCTCTTTTGAGAGGGTGAGGATTGAGTAAGCAATGGAACCTTGTGCCTCTGTTCTGAGTAGACGGTGAGCAAGCTGGTGATCCAGGATGCCAATGTGTCAGCCATGTACAAGTGTGTGGTCTTCAACAAAGTGGGTCAGGACGCGCGGCTCATCTACTTCTATGTGACCAGTGAGTAATGAGACTGTCCCCAGGGAGTACCACTTCCCCTAGGCAGGCCTGGGTGCCAGGAACGACCTCAGTGAGTTTCTGATGACCATAGGAGCACCCAGCCCTTGGGACTACCACCACCATCACTCCAACTCAGAGTGGAAGAGATAAGTTTAGGGATGCTCAGCCTATAGACTGGGTGCTGGGACAGTGGGATGGAATGGTACCCTCTCTGCCCTCCGCAGGGATAAATCCCACCCTTTCTCAATTTAGAGTCCTGTGGTTCACGTGTGCGTTTTACAGTAGAGAGAAGTTTCCATCGTTTATTCAGATCTGCAAATGGGTTAGTAGCCTTGAGAAAGCCACGTGTCACAGGCGACATTTACTGGGTCCAGGAGTGTGGATGAAGTCACCTGAAAGGGCAGATCGAAATCAGGAGACTGGAGCTAGCAAAAGCCCATAAAATCATTCCAAGGAAAAGCCAGGGTCAGAGCATGATCAGTAACAAAACAAATCAGGGATCTCCCCGGGTCTGGGGATGAGAGCCTGGGATCTGTACTCCTCCTGGAAGTGAGCGGGTGAGTGGGTGGGCAGCCCCCTGCTTGTGGCAACGGTAGGAGAGGCAGAAAAGTTGGCAAGCAGAAGTCTAACCTCCAGAGGTGAGCCTGGCTTCCAAGAGGCGGTGGCTCCTTAGATCAAGGAGGAGAGAAAAGAAAGTGGGTTCTAGTCAATGTGAAAACCCGGATACACACTACGTACATCCCTGATGGAGAACTGAGCGCGCTCCAAGGTCAGTGGTGAAGAGGGAGACCCACACTGCCGCAAGAAACACGGAGACAGTGTCACTCAGGTTCCCCTCTTCTCCTCAGCCATCCCGGACGGCTTCAGTATTGAATCAGAACCATCTGAGGATCCCTTAGAAGGCCAGTCGGTGCGCCTCAGCTGCCGGGCGGACAACTACACGTACGAGCATCTGCGCTGGTACCGGCTTAACCTCTCCACGTTGCACGACGCTCACGGGAACCCGCTACTGCTAGACTGCAAGAACGTCCACCTGTTCGCCACGCCCCTAGAGGCCAACTTAGAGGAGGCGGAGCCCGGGGCTCGCCACGCCACCCTCAGCTTGAATATTCCCCGAGTGGCGCCCGAGCACGAGGGTGACTACGTGTGTGAGGTGCAGGATAGGCGCAGCCAGGACAAGCACTGCCACAAGAAGTACCTGTCCGTGCAGGGTGAGGTGGGCGTGGCGAGCCAGAGAGGGCGGGGCCACGTTTCTCAGGCTTTGCAGCTTCTACCTTTGCACCCGGTCCAGCAGAACCCTGAGTGGTCGCGTCACACGCCTGGGTCTTCAGACGCAGCCCTACTGTCCCACCTAACTGTAGAAGTGCTCAGTCCTTCGCACACTCAGTCCCTGAACCTTCAGCACCATGCCCACCCAACCAGTCTCACCTTGCATCTGCCACTACCCCTATCCTACTAACAACCCGCACTGCCACATCTCGAGGTACCCTCTTGGTTTCTGTGCCTTTATTTCATTCCCTCTCCATCCCTGCCCTAGCCCTGGAAGCTCCTCGGCTCACACAGAACTTGACCGACCTCCTGGTGAATGTGAGTGACTCGCTGGAGATGCGATGCCCGGTGGCCGGAGCACATGTGCCCAGTATTGTGTGGTACAAAGATGAAAGGCTCCTGGAAAAAGAGTCTGGTAGGGAATGTTGCCTAGTGTGATGGGCGGGGTCCGGAGGTCTGCAAGGCCGATGTCCCTATGCCACTTGAGCTGGCACCTTCATCCTACCCCTTGCAGGAATTGATCTGGCAGACTCGAATCAGAGGCTGAGCATCCAGCGCGTGCGCGAGGAGGATGCGGGTCGTTATCTGTGCAGTGTATGCAATGCCAAGGGCTGTGTAAACTCCTCTGCCAGCGTGGCAGTAGAAGGTGTGTCCCCGCCTGGCCTCTGTTCGGGCCACCTCACACACCCAACTGGCGCTTTCTTGTGGCGGCTTAGTAAAATAGTACCCAAGTACTTCCTGTTGGATCTAAACCCCTTCTCATGCACCCCCCGCTATCTACCCACCTAGGCTCTGAAGATAAAGGGAGCATGGAGATTGTGATACTTATTGGCACTGGTGTCATCGCTGTCTTCTTCTGGGTCCTCCTCCTGCTCATCTTCTGTAACATGAAAAGGGTGAGGGTTCTCCCCCTATGGAGGTTCTCTCCTAACGGGGCTCCCCATATTCCCAATCCAGGCGCATCCCAGCAAAGCCCTTAAGATTCCCATCCCGGTTCGCCTGTCAACTTCCTCCCCTGAGAATCCTCCCCATCCTTCCCATGCTAGGCTCCAGACGGAGCAGAGGTTGCCTGTTGGCCTGTCCCCTCCTTGACTGAGAACCCATGAGCAAGTGCCATTTGTCCTAGACAAAATGCACCCAAGCCACCGTGGTATGTCCAAATCAACGAGCTGTCTCCACCCCCACCCCCCAGCCTGCCCACGCAGACATCAAGACGGGCTACCTGTCTATCATCATGGACCCCGGGGAGGTGCCTCTGGAGGAGCAGTGTGAATACCTGTCCTATGACGCCAGCCAGTGGGAGTTCCCCAGGGAAAGGTTGCACCTTGGTGAGGCCAGCACCCAGCCTGCCCCGCCCAGCACGCACTGCCTGGCAGAGACGGCTTCAGCTGCCACCGGGTCAGACAGTTAACAGAAATCCTCCCCATTCTCAGAACTCGTGCCAGGATGGCCCTCCTGGTCCCCATCTGACCTGACCAGTTCCAGCTGGGCCTGAGTCCCCAATAAACCACAGCCAGGGCTCCCAGTTCCCAGGCCCCCGAGGTCATTTCCTGCTGCTCTGAGCAGGGTGGACCTGTCCCACCTGCCTAGAGAGGATGCTGGGGCCTTCCTGTCTGCCTCTCCTTTCGGTGCTCCAAGCTTTCCCTCCCTAAGACTCCACTCCCTGTCCCCTTCCTGTTTGGCAGAAGAGGCTTCCACTTTCCTCCTGCCTCAAGCTCTTGGGACAGGTCACCCCTGCTGTCTATCCTTCTCCATCCTCAGCCCCCACCCCTGTACCACTCACCTGGAGCTGGCCCCCTACCTCCACAGGGAGAGTCCTAGGCCACGGGGCTTTTGGGAAGGTGGTGGAAGCCTCAGCTTTCGGCATCAACAAAGGCAGCAGCTGTGACACCGTGGCCGTGAAGATGCTGAAAGGTATGAGGCTCACGGGTAGAAGGGGTTGTGCAGCTTGGGGAAGGTCAGGAGCGAACCCCCTACCTCTATAGGGTCAGCAGCATGTTCTAGGGACTCAGAGCAGCCCACACTCCCAGCACCAGCTCTGAGCATGCCTTTGCTAAATCAGTATCTAAGGAGGTTTGAGCAGATTGAGGGAAGTACCCAGGGCAAGTTTGGCATTGTGCTATGCCTCTATGTTTCCTCCAGAGGGCGCTACTGCCAGCGAGCACCGTGCCCTGATGTCAGAGCTCAAGATCCTAATTCACATCGGTAACCATCTCAATGTGGTCAACCTCCTAGGGGCGTGCACGAAACCCAACGGTATGGAAATGAGATACTCTGGACACTGCACTCTCACTACGGGTGGGAGGAGCCGTAAGGGTCCTGGGGTGGGCTTGTGTTGGAACCTGGCAGGGAGCAGGAAAGATGGACCATAGGAGGCAGAAGCTGAGCCGCTGGCATCACCGAGTGCCTGGCTTCTGCTCCGTGTTGCTCTAGGCCCTCTCATGGTGATCGTGGAGTTTTGCAAGTACGGCAACCTCTCCAACTTCTTGCGTGCCAAGCGGGAGGCATTCAGCCCCTACGCGGTAAGTCAGCATCCCAGCCTGTTTCGGGAGCGCAGTCAGAGAATGGGGGGCACCAGGTTGGCTGGGGATGGAAGTCCGAGGCGCCGCTGGGGCGGGAGGCGGGCTACCTTGGACCAGTTTTACACTTCCCTTTGGCAGGAGAAGTCTCCGGAGCAACGCAGGCGCTTCCGCGCGATGGTAGAAGGAGCCAAGGCTGATCGGAGGAGACCTGGAAGCAGCGACAGGGCCCTGTTCACACGGCTCCTAGGCAAAGGAAGCGCGAGAAGAGCCCCCCTTGTCCAAGAAGGTAAGAGTCTAACTTCCGCTTGCCAGGAAAGCCTCTTGATTGGCACGCAGAAATAACCTAACCTGTGGCCCTCTGTGCTGGGGCTTCTACGGGAGAATTGTAATGCGCTCTGCTTTAGAGAGGAAGACACCCCAGGGGCAGTAAATGAAATTTAACTTGGGTATCACAGGATAAACAGCAGTGCATTGCGGACAGGGTCAGGGAAGGGTACAGAGGCAAATAGCGAATACAAAAGTGGGTGCCCCAGAGAGCATGAAGGTAACAGGTATAAACAGGGTGCGCAGTGTCTGGAGTCTCAGGGGTCTGGCCAGGAGAGCTGTGGTCAGGGTTGGGTGCACAGATGTTAAACTTCGGAGCTGAGATGGAAGATAAGCTCTGGTCCAGGCTCCTCCTGAGCTCCCCTCCTTCCGTGCAGCTGAGGACCTATGGTTAAGCCCGCTGACCATGGAAGACCTTGTCTGCTACAGCTTTCAGGTGGCCCGGGGAATGGAGTTCCTGGCTTCCCGCAAGGTAGGTCCCCCAAACCTTACCAGGTCCTTTTCAGAAGAGAAGTGTACACACCTTTTGGCACAGATATGCCCAGTTGTCATTTTTACTCTGCTTTGTCGGCTTCAGTTTCACTTCTGATCTGTCCCACTTTTGGAGGAAACTCAGCCCAAAGTGAGGAATTCGCTTGCCCCAGGTCTCCAAGCTAAGCCGTGGCCATGGAATCAGCCTGGCTGGCTCCCTAACTCACTGCACTGTTCTTGGTTCCGTGGGTCCTCTGCCATTAATCTCTCTCCAGATGAACAAGATGCAGGCAGGGCAAGATATACCCTAGGGCCCTGGGCTAAGATGTCCCCCTGGGGGTTGAAGCTAAACTCATTGCCACCTCCATTTCTTCACCCCTAGTGCATTCACAGAGACCTGGCTGCTCGGAACATCTTACTGTCAGAGAATGACATAGTGAAGATCTGCGACTTTGGCCTTGCTCGGGACATCTACAAAGACCCCGACTACGTCCGAAAAGGCAGTGTGAGTGCCAGCCATGAGGAGCAGGGGATGCAGGCTGGATGGGGAGGATGAGACCACAGACCAATCCTGGCTCAGAGGGACAGGAACCCTTGGGTCTGCCAGGCTTTGCTCAGCTACAGGGAGACTTGCTGTTCCTTGGAGCTCCACAGGTGTGCTGGTCACGTGTCTCATCGTTGTGATGAAACATGCGACAAAATCAACATCCAGTACATCATAGCGTAGATGTCGTAGTTTCCAGAACGGGAGGCTGCTGCCCATAGGGTATCAGTCAGGAAAGAAAGTGTAATGAATGCTGTACTCAGCTCAGCGTGGCTTCCGTTTCCCTATGTCTGCCTGGTTTTTCTCCCTCTCTTCTTTTTCTCCTTCTATTCAGCTTGGGACCCAAGCACATCGACTAGTTTCTGCCCACATTTAGGCTGGATCTTCCCATCTTAATTACCCTCTCAGACAGGTCCAGAGACAGTGGCAGGGCTCCCTGCAGAGCTCAGAGAAGAGTGCTTGAGTGAATGACCAGAGCTGAGTAAGGGGTTGTGCCAGGGAAGGAAGATGGCTGGAGATAGAAAATGGTTAGGATGAGTTAGGGTGTGGTGTGATGACCACCTTGCCGAGTGACCACCCTACAGAAGGCTTTTGTCCTTCATGATGACTCACAGGTGTGGGAGGCAAATGCAGGTAGGGAGCAGATGTGCATGTCTTGCCCAACCCCCAGGATGTCAGGAGAAGGCACTGGGAACACTGGGTTAGAGGCAGACGCCAGTCTGGAAGGGCTCTCAGATGAGGGCATAAGACAAAGGAAGACAGATGGTGGGGAAGCATCTAAAAGCTTGAGGGAAGCCAGACATGGTGGCACAGGCCTTTAATCCCAGCACTCGGGGAGGCAGAGCCAGGCGGATCTCCATGAGTTCAAGACCAGCCTGGACTATAGAGGCACAGGGCAGCCAAGGCTACATAGAGAAACCCTGTATCGAAAAAAAAAAAAGAAAGAAAGAAAGAAAAGAAAAGAAAAGGGGGTAATAAGTAGGGAGAGAGGAGACAAAGGATGAAAATACCTGGACACAAAGGATAGCTGTTGGGAAGAGAGAAGGGGAAAAATAAAAGGGGAAGAGAAGGGGAGAGAGAGGTAGAGGGAAGGGAGGAGGAGGAGGGAGGAAAAGGGAGAGAGGGAGAGAGGGAGAGGGATGAGGAGAGGGAGAGCTGGGTACCCAGGACAACTACAGGGAAGAAACCTTCAATCTTCACAGAAGAAACTTGAGGTTGTGGGTGTCCTGGTGTCCAACCTTAACCCTCTCTTCTCCGCCACGGGCATCTCTTTCTGCCCACACAGGCCCGACTGCCTCTGAAATGGATGGCCCCCGAGAGCATCTTTGATAAGGTGTACACCACACAGAGTGATGTGTGGTCCTTTGGAGTGCTGCTGTGGGAGATTTTCTCCCTGGGTGAGTAAAGAGCAAGGTGCCCATCCAGGAGAGAAGAGGGGGGGGGTCACTTGATCTCCCCCGAGGGCTGGTCTCACAACTGTAGCTGTGCATGGATCTATTAACCCAGGGCCTTGTCACAGAGAGTCCACCCACTCACCTGTCTCAGCCCAGCCTGGCCCAGCTTTCTAGAGAACTTTGCCTCCAAAGAGGGCTCCCTTGGCAACGCTTTGATGTTGAGCAAGGCAAAAAAAACTTTGGTTCGCATAGCAGCCTCTTCACTCACCATGGGTCCCTCAAGGGAGTTCAATACTCACTCAGTGTCTTGATCACTATTCTCTTGCTGTGAAGGGAGGCCCTGACTAGGGCAAGTCTTACAAAAGAAAACATTTAATTTGAGGTTTGCTTCCAGTTTTAGATGGCTAGCCCATTATTATCATGGCAGGGAACCCAGCAGCACGAAGGCAGGCATGGCATTGGAGAAGTAGCTGAGAGCTACATCTTGGTCCTTAGGCAGCAGACGCAAAAAGAGACTGGGACCTGGTATGGGCTTTTAAACCCTCAAAGGCCACCCTCACTGACACACCTCCTCCAATAAGGCCAGACTTCCTTACCTTTTCAAATACTTACCCTCTCTGGTTCCCAAGCACTCAAATATGGGACTGAGCCTTTGAGGACCATTTTCACTTGAACCACCACATCCAGTCACGCGTGCTTACACAAACCCCACATGGCAGTAGAGGCCCCATGAAGGGTAGAAGGGACAGTGAACAAAGCATGTCACCAAATGGCAGCCACACTAAACACTGTTACTAAAAACAGGTGCAGGAAGATTCAAGACAGTCCCGGGGCCCCTGGGCGGCTGGGTGAGCCAAAGGGAACAGGAAGGAGCTGAACCACATAAAGAGGGGCTAGAGAACAGCTCTGTGGGCTTAGCACGCATCGGGACACTCGATCCACATATAAATGATTAGAGAGGTGGGGTAGAGGCAGGTAGCCCAGGAGGAACAAGGGGACACCAGGCCAGTGGTCCTCATGAGTTGAAAATAGCAAATTACAGGCAAGATGATCAGGAGACACCGACAGACTTTGTTGAACAGGTTCTGTAAGGCTGCATGCCCATCCTAGGAATCAGCCCCCTAAGTGCACATTGACTATGTGGATGCTCATGGTACCCTACCAGAATCCGGGGCTGGCATCTTCTTGGCTATTCTAGAAGCCAACAATCCCCAGTGATTCTCCTGTCTCCGCCCTGCTTGAATCTGGGGTCACAGGCACGTGCCAGCTTCCCAGCTTTGTTACATAGGTGTTGGGATCAGAACTCTGGCTAACTGCTGAGATATATCCCCAGACCCGTTCAGCTTCTTTTAGTTAGATGAAGGTCTAGAACGGGGGAAGGAAGGAGCTAGCAGCCAGCCCAGCCCCTGGGTAGAGACATCATACTGACACCGGTAGCAATGAAGAGAAGAGGAAGGGACACGATGGGCTAGGCTGAACAAAGGGCAGCTCCCCAGACACCACCACCACCCCCCCACTGCCTCTCTTCCATCAGGGGCCTCTCCATACCCTGGGGTACAGATCAACGAGGAGTTCTGCCAGCGGCTGAAGGATGGCACGAGAATGAGGGCCCCAGAGCTGGCCACGCCTGCCATGTGAGTCTCCTGGCTGGCCACTCAATCGTTGGGGGCCAGGCACCGAGAGAGAAGTGTGGGGTCTTGGGGAATGGGGGGAGCAGAAGACTGTGTCCACGGAGAACGGCATCGGGGCAGGCAAGGGGATGCTCAGGGGAAGAGGGTCATGAAGTTGTGGGGAAAAGGATGGTACGCAAGCCCAGGAAGGAGAGCAGGCAGGCGCGAGATGGCACAGGGGCATAGCATACGTGGTTGTCACTGTCTCACTCCAACGCTGATCCATCCACTCTATCCACTAACATGCCCCCCCAATCCTGGACCTCACTACTGTGCCAGTCCCTGGAAACCCAGAGCCCGTAAAGCAGGCCAGGCCCCAGGAGGATGCCACACACACTCTGGGAGCACCCAATGAGCACTAGAAAGTCAGGTGATCGGGAGAAGAGAGGACATTGAGGTGACACTGGAGGGACTGAAGACAGGACTAAGAATGATGAGGGACAGGTGGCATTACATCTGAAGTGGAAACCGCAAAGTGTGAGGGACAGAAATTTAGTCCATTGTGTTCCTATGACATACTGGACACTGGATGCTTTCTAAGGAAAAAAAAGGGTGTTTGCTCAGCTCAGTTTTGAAGGTTCAAGAGCAGACATCATCTCTCCCTGTCTACTCAGCTCTGCTGAGCTGACAGCTCTTCTGTCTGCATCGTGGTAGAGCAGATGGCGGCAAGCACAGAGCACATGAAAGGGACAGATCACACAGTAAGGCAGGAAGCAAGGGCCCACCCCTCAAGACCAGCATTAACCCACTCATAAGCCCCCTTGATCCTGCAGTGTAGTAAGAATTCTGGAATTTTGGCTCCTTTAAAAAAGCACAGAAATAATATAAGAATATGTTTTTGTTCTAATCCCAGGTGTGGGGATATAGGGCTGCTTTGCAGCAGCTGACTATGATTTGCCTCGTGCTCTAGCAGAGACATGGCTTTTCCAGCTGTAGATAGTGTCTGAGAGTGTGTGACATTTGGAATTCTGGGAATTTTTCAGAGGGTATATGAATGCCAGATAGGTGGTCTATAGGATGGTATATAAAAGCCCTGATAGGTGGGGTTGGGGGTTGGTGGTCGTTGGGGGTGAAGGGTTGGCTGCAGTTTGTTAGTAGCCATGCTCAAAGAAGAAACAAAAAAAAAAAGAAAGAAAGAAATTAGATTCAAGGATCTATAAATCTCTCTCCCCCCCCCCCCATCTTTCTTTCTCAGCTGTCTAGTGATAGGGGGTGAAACTGGGGGCATAAAGGGTGGGAAAAAGAAGAACCCACAAAGTAGCAAAAGGTCATGCACTGCAGTGAGCCTCGTCTCTGAACGGCCCGTCACCTCAGTAGTGTTCAACCTCTGGGTGAAACTCCCATCACATGAATCTTAGGGGGACACGCTGCCTATCCAAACTGCCGTAGTGGTCCAGGGGATACAGGAGTGATGGGATCGGCTGGTGGGAGGGTCACGGTGCACTCAGACCACAGGTCAGCAGCCACCTGTGCCCCACAGACGCCACATCATGCAGAGTTGCTGGTCTGGAGACCCTAAAGCGAGGCCTGCTTTCACCGAGCTAGTGGAGATCCTGGGGGACCTGCTCCAGGGTGGAAGCTGGCAGGTGAGCTCCATCTTTGTCCTGTTCTGCCACAAGCAACGGCCCTATCCTGGCTCCCTGCCTTGTCTGTCTTTCCAAGCCCCTCTAAGCCCTGGTCACCTGTCGCTACTAAGCAAGGGCCACACGTGTCTGGGCCTGTCCTCCCACTACCCGCAACTCCATCTCACTCAGCATGAAACTGGACAAACACCACCCGTGTCCTCTCTAGCCACCATACAGATGGCCAGGGGTCATCTTTGCCCACAAGGAACCCCAGGCTGGTCCACACTGAGCCTGCAAGGCAAAGCTGTCCTCAAAACGATGGTAGTGCATCCCTTTATACATGCCTTTACCGCCTAGCACCCACTGAGTACCAAAACACTGGACTTGTACGCCCTCCATGCCTCCCTTCCCGGAGGTACTTCCTTATGGTAGCAGCTTGGGGCTGGTACCTCATGCTCTAGGAGCTGAATCCAGGATGCCCAGTGAGGCCCATCCTATCCTACTTTGCCTGGACCTGGAAGGGCTGTTGGAAGAACTGAGCAAGGCCGGCTCAGCAGGCATTTAGCAACCTCTATGCTTGGCCTTCTGTGAGCATTAAAGTATTCTGGGGCCCAGTGTGGCCTCACTTAATTCTCAGAGCACTCAACCACATACAGCCCATCCTGACCGTACGGCCCAGGTCAGGACCACAGTAGTCCTGGGTGTAGCTTAAGACTGAGGGCAGGCTTGTGATAGCCTCTGACCCTGGAAACTTCTCCCATTTCTTCCAGGAAGAGGAAGAGGAATGCATAGCCCTGCACAGCTCTCAGAGCTCAGAGGAGGGTGGCTTCATGCAGGCGTCCACCACAGCTCTGCACATCACCGACGCTGATGCTGAGAGTAGTCCATCCAGCGTGCATTGCCACAGCCTGGCAGCCAGGTCGGTTTCCCTCTCCCCAGGTCTGGGAATGGGTCTGGTGGTGACAGCCATTTGGAGATGACATATTTTATGAGTCCTCAAGGAAAGCAACTTAACAGTGACACCAGAGATCTCTTCCCGTGAGCATCTTAGTCCACCGTAACAAAATAACTGGGGCTGAGTACTTTATAAAGAAAAGAGGTCCGTTCAGAGTTCACGTCAGTGGAGATTCAAGAACATGGTGTCAGCATTTGCTTATCTCTGGGAGAGTATTATGGCAGATGGCATCATGATAGCAGAAGCACATGAATAAGAAAGCGTATCCTAAGCCAGGTGTGGTAGCGCACTCCTTTAATCCCAGCACTCAGGAGGCAGAGGCAGGTGGGTCTCTGTGAGTTCGAGGCCAGCCTGGTCTACAAAGGGAGTCCAGGACAGCCAAGGCTACACAGAGAAACCCTGTCTCAGAAAGCATATCCTCCAAAAAACAGAAAGAAAGCATATAGTAAGAACTGAAGGCAGAGGAAGTCAGAGTCCCTTGCCATCTTTTTTACAGTATCTCTTGAAAACTAACCAGGGTCCCAAGACAACTTTATTAGTCCTTTCTGAGGCTGGTGTTTCCATGCACTAGGCCCCACCTCGGTGCCCAACACAGGGGATGAAGCTTCCAGCACATGGACCCTGAAGACACACTCTAGCCATGTGCAAAGCACAGCAACCGGCCTCCTCCAATTCTCTGTGCTTCTGTCTCCTTCACCACACTCTCAAAGGAGCACCCACCTTGAGCACTTTTCCTTTGGGGACACAAAGTAGAGTAGACTGTATTTGGGCCAGGACCCTTCCTAGGGCACGATGGATGTTTTATTTCCAGAAAAATGTCCCCAGGACCCCTGGCAAGGCCCTAAGGACAGTGAGACCACACACTACCATACTCAGGAGTGAAACAGCCTATGTCTAGAATTTTGAAGCCAAGGTCTCTTACCCTTGGTGGTTTACACCCCTAGTATGTTGCGCCATCCGTGTTCTCAGCAGCATGACAGAGAGGCTGGGGTTCCAGGGTTCCTGACCCAGGGCACTGGCATGCCTTGGGACAGAACAGCAAGCTGGCCCTTGCCAGGCTGCTGCCACCATGCCCCCCAACAATCCATGCTCACTGACACTTGTGCACACACATGCATATGTGGGCAGGCCAGCCAGCGGTTAATAGCAGGAAGATGGCCATCCTGAGGAGAAAGCCATACCTGCCTCTCAGCTCCATGCCACTCTCAGCTTTGAGGTAACTACCCCACTGTCCCTCCTCTGCAGAGCCCCAGCAGTGGGCTCAGAGTCTCCTTACAGGAGAGACAGTGCAGTGCAGGGAAGGAGCAGGGAGGGCCATGCGATGGACCCCGCAGTAGGATCTGAGGACCAGTGCAGACTCTGGACCCAGGCCCCACCCATACTCTGCCTCTCGCTGGGTGGGGAAAGAAGCAGCCTAAGAGGTGAGGGGGGCTCTGAGTTAGTTCATCAGAACCTTCTGCGTCCTCCCGACAGATACTACAACTGCGTGTCCTTTCCTGGGTGCCTGACCAGAGGGATTCAGACGCCGGGTTCCTCCAGGATGAAGACGTTCGAAGAATTCCCCATGACCCCTACAACTTACAAAGCCTCGGTGGTAAGGGGAGGTGGGATGTGCACCATAGATGGGACCAAGGACAGCTCAGAGGTGGGGAACAGTGACAGAAAGGCAAGCAAGACTTCTAAAACAGTTTGTTTAATTTTTATTACAGTGTAAATTGCACATGTTAATGGATGCAATGACACTTCAAGTCATGCGTCTAGGACACCCTAATAAAACCCAGCCTCCCTTTATCCACCTCCTCTCCCTCTTCCCAACCTCTGTTAATGGCTGTTCTACCTCCAGGTCAACCATCTTTTAGCTTCTACATGAGAGGGCATGCCGTACTCACCTTTCCGTGTCGGCCTATTTCACTTCCCTCCAATTCCGTTCATTTCCTGCAAGCAGTGTTTTATTCTTCTCTGGGGCCGAATAAAACTCCATTGTGTACACAACTTCCTGTGCCATCCCCTGCTGACGGCACCTAGGCTGGCAGTCGCTTACCTACTGAGTCATACCACAGCACACGGGCCGGGAGGCGTCTCCTGGGGGTGGGGGGGGTGGGGGAGGAAGTCCTTGAAAACATCAAATCCAGGGAACAAGTTAAGTCCCTTTGCGTCTTTGAGTGCTCGCTCGCTTGCCACTCACTCAAAGCCGTCCTCTCTCGCCTGCTGGTCATTCTTACACGTGGCCTCCCTGCCTATTTTACCCCAGCGGCAGAGAAACCATGGTTTTTAAAGAGGAGGTGGGGGGAGAGGTAAGGAGGGGAAGGGGCGGGGAAGAGGGAACTCAGAACCTGTGAGACAGCTCAGTGGGTGAACCTACAACCTGAGTTCATGCCCCAAACCCCACATGGTAGAAGACAGTTGACACCCTCAAGTTGTTCTCTGACCTCCAGACACGCATTGTGGCACACGTGTATATTCATATATGTGCATATATATATATGAATGTTAAGGAGAGAGAGAGCTCATGTGTCATCAGCCTGGGCACCAGAGATAACCCTGTAGAGCATAAGTGTCCCTGAAAGAGGCTGTGGTGTGGAGAGCAGGAAGCTTGCAGGGGTCCAGTCAGCTGTGGACACCTTGAGCCCTCAGATCAGGTCACATGCAGTGAAGCTCTCTGTGAGGCTCAGCAGTAGTGCCCACTAGTAAGTAAGGGATAAGACTGAGCGCCGAGGCTGAGCTCTGGTGGCCAATGCCTCCAACCTCAGATCTAAGTCCATTTGGAAGGGGCCATGGAGCCTGGACCCAGTCAGGGAGCTGTGGCCGGAAGAGGGTGAATGAAGAGGTCATCAGGGAGGGGCCCTTGAGCAGACAACAGCTACCTACGCACACATCTCTATTTGGGACAACTCTGAGATTCCAGTTCCTGCTGGACTCAGAGTGATGAGCACATGCTAAGCCTATTGTTTGTCAATCTGGAGGGTCCCACGGGCCAGACACAGCCCCACTCTCCAGGCCTCCACCTCTCAGGCCACAGCTTTTCCCTTCATGTCAGATATTTGGCGCCTCTGCACACTCTGATGAACCAGAAACACTTACCTAGCTCAGTTCCCGTGGGTACAAGTATAAAGCCAGCAAGACTCAGGTTGCTAGACACCTGACCGACCGGGCTGGGATGCAGCTGCCCTGCAGGAAAGCCTGACATGTGGTCCACAGGCTTGGCCGGTTTTCTCCCCACAGGATAACCAGACAGACAGCGGGATGGTGCTGGCCTCGGAAGAGTTTGAGCAGATCGAAAGCAGGCATAGACAAGAAGACAGCTTCAGGTAAGGGCCTCCAAAAGTGGGCATGCCGTCCTCAGGAGGGTCCTGAGTGGGAGCCCACTGAGGCAGCCGGGGCCTGGTGGTGCTCTTGCACTCTTACCCAAGAGGTTTCTGCACTTTCCTGTGTTCTTCGTGTGTTCAAAGTGAGTGTCTCTGAGGCACAAAACACTGCCCCACCCAGTGCTGTGCCCCACGACCCACACTTCCGTGTGCCACCAAAGGGGACAATGACTGCCATGGAAACTCAAATCTCCATTCACCCTTAAAGCAAACAAAACAAAACAGGCCAGGAGCAGGGGCACACACCTTCAACACCCACACTCAGGGAGGCAGAGGCAGGCAGATCTCTGTGAGTTCGAGGCCAGCCTGGTCTACAAAGTGAGCCCAGGACAGCCAAGGCTACACAGAGAAACCCTGTCTCAAACAAACAAGCAAAAACAGTTTCTTGAGGAGCCAGAATGAAGGCTCTCAGCTCGTGCCTGTGACGTACCTGACAGAGTCTCTTCTGTGCATGTCTGTGTATATCTGTGTGTGTGTGTGTGTGTGTGTGTGTCTGCATGTGTGTATGTCTGTGTGTCTGTGTGTGTACCTGTGTGCATGCCTGTATCTGTGTGTGTGTATCTGTGTCTGTGTGTCTATGTATGTATGTATCTGTGTCTGTGTGTCTGTGTCTGTGTATGTTTATGTGTCTATGTGTGTATCTGTGTCTGTATGTCTGTGTGTGTACCTGTGTGTGTCTGTATCTGTGTATCTATGTGTGTCTGTGTGTATGTATGTGTATTTGTTTTTGTGTCTGTATGTGTGTCTGTGTGTGTCTGTGTATGTAAGTGTGTGTCTGTGTCTGTGTGTTCTTGAAATATCATGCTGACCATAGCCAAGCCTGAGCCACAGCAGGTGAGTAAGCTGGGGACTGTGCCATAAAAGCAATATGCCACTCAGACAGTAAACAAAGGAGAAAGCTAAGCCCTAACAGAGGAGAAGAGCAAAGATCTTGGCACAAGTGTGAGACCCCAGAGGCAGCCATCTTGGGAAGGCATTGCTTCTGACAGGGCAGTGAGCCGGAAGGAATTGCTACTTGGTGGTGAGGAAAGTAAAGTTCTAGAAGATAATGCACCCACAGGAGTAAAATAATGTCCATAAATCAGAGGAAGAG
Organism: Acomys minous; assembly: GCF_964271855.1. NCBI lineage: Eukaryota > Metazoa > Chordata > Mammalia > Rodentia > Muridae > Acomys > Acomys minous. The sequence goes on along the minus strand of NC_140498.1, from coordinate 21,620,336 downwards.
AGGGAGGGGAGAGAAGAAAAGGGAGGAAGGAGAGAACGTTTGTTCATTGCAGAAACTGCACCTCATTTGAACAGCAGCAGAGGGCGCTACTGTTCGCACAGGTTTCCCTGCAGCCGCATCTTGAGGAGCTATTAAGTGGGCAGGTGTGTTTATCTGGCTCCTGAATTTTCTCCAAACTCTTGCGCAGACAGTTGACAGGGAGGAGTCTACAGGGAGAAAGAGAGAAACCAGGTCCTTCCCACCTGTTTTAACCCTTGGGCCACACTCTTCCCGAGGGGAGTCTACTCTTCCTCATCATCTTTTCAAGCGGCCAATCAGGATGCAGCCCCACACTCTGCAGCGCCTCATCCCTCCAAGCCTATGGGGCGGGCTTGCATTGAGCAGCCTGAGTGCAGGCAAAGTGGCAGGTTGGCTGTTGGTGTTGGTGTAAAGCAGGGCTGGGTGGGAGCTTTGGAAAAGATGTGATCAAGGGGACCTGAGGTGATTTCAAAGATGGGGTCTGAAATGACACTTCTGACTGAGGAGACCTAGGAAGCCACTGGTCTTGGTTTATCTCCCACGGCTCAAACAGAAAACGTGAGCCCGGGCGACTTAGAATGAGCAAAACTGTAGTTGACTTATGTTCCTGAGGGCTGAGAAGGCTGAATGCATGGGGCTGGGGTCTTGAAGGGTCTGTTTGGTAGCGTGGTCTCACAGCAATGGTAAGAGTGGGGTGAAAAGGGATCCCAGGTTTTAATGACATCGGTTCATGCAATGGAATCACCTTGTCACACAGTTGTTGACAAACACACGGGACTGGCTTTCTGGCTTATGAAGCGTGAACGATTCGTTGAATTCATAACCTTTGCAGAGGCTAAACCTGCTACTTCTGGTGTAGGAAAGTCCAGCATAAGTAATCACAAAGGGAAAAACACTTTCTCTCCGTACGAAGTTACTGCAAATCTAAAACAGGAACACAGCAGGATGCTCAGTGGTTAAGAGCTCTTTCTGTCCTTGCAGAAGGCCGGGCTTTGGTTCCCAGCACCCTCATGGCAGCTCACATGCATTTGCAACTCTAGTTCCAGAGAGTCTGACGCCCTCTTCTGGCCTCTATGGGCACTTCACACTCAGGGTACATACGCACTAAATAAAAATGAACACACCTTAAAACACAACATGCCAACGAGAATAAAATATGTGAAGAAACAAGCATTGCCACCGCACCAAAAATCAGACGTCTAATATCTCAGAATAGAAATGGGCAATGTGAAGACAGGAGATGGCAACACATGAGAGAAAGGGAAAGATAAATTATCTTTAAAATGAAGGCCAGGATACTCCAGGAAAAATATAAATGGCCAGATGTACAACTGAAGAAATGAAAAGAACCAAGAAAATGAAACTAACCCAAATAAAAAATATAAAAAGATCAGAAAAATAGGTGCAGAAGATGAGCAGGCGAGGTGTGGTATGTGTTAAATTAGAGTCCCTTAAAGAAAGTGTGGGCAGTGCGTAAATTCCTATTTGCCTTAAGCTTCTGAGGCACGAACAAGCTTTTTTTAAGTAAATAAAAGAAGAAATGAGTCTACTTATTAGAAGTATGCCTGAGGGCTAGAGAGATGGCTCAGCAGTTCAGAGTTCTTACTGTTTTTCCAAAGGACCTGAGTTCTCTTCCGGCACCCCCATGTGCCTGCTCTTAACTTCAGATAGCTCCAGCTCCAGGGGCTTTGATGCCCTCTTCTGACCTCTGAAGGCACTGTACCTTTAACATACATCATACACGCACGCGTGCACACATACACACACACACACACACACACACACACACACACACATTTAAAGTTTTGATTTTAAAAATTAAGTGTACCTAAGTAGATTGACCTAGAAGAATAAACTCTGGGATATTTCCTATTAGAGCAATTTAGTTTTTAAAATATTTTGGGAACAGGAGATGGCTTAGTAAATGCAAGCACTTGCTCCTAGGCCCAGGGTCCTGAGTTCCAACCTCAAGACCCACATGGAAAGAGAAAGAGAACCACGGGTTGTCTTATAATCTCCACGTGCACCCCTTTCTCTCTGTGTCTCTGTTTCTCTTTCTTTCTCTTGCTCTTCTTCCCTCCCCCTCTCTCTTACACACACACACACACACACTAAATAAACAAATGTAAAAAAAAAAAAAAAGACCAAGTTACTAACGATGAACTGCCGGTGAGCCACCACATCTGCCCGACTTTTGCTTTTACATGAGTTCTGGGAGTCCAAGCTCTGGTCCTCATACTTGCACAGTAAGCACTTCATCTACTGAGCCAATTCCCCCAGCCCCAGAGCTAGAATTTCATCCCAAGAGTGACAGAAGGCTCTTGGAGGGAGGTGGCAAGAGGGGCCCCTGATGTCACATTTAACTGAAGGATCTCTCTCAACACCTCCGGGAAGGAAAGTGAGAGATAGAGACATATGCCAAGAGGAGTTCCTCTGAGTCGACAGTGATGCTTACCTAAAGTAGGAGCCTGGATGCAGGCACGTGTCAGCGGAGGCATTTTTCGATTGAATGGAGGGTCCCTGGATGGACTGACTATGAAGGCTGGGGGCAATCAGGGACCGCAGTCATGTGCTTGGCTTCAGCTAGCGAGAATAAGGATGCCGTAGCTGTCTTGGGAGTCCACTGCTTCAGAGTGGGCAGTGATCAGGAAAGCTGTGTTATGCCTTAGATGCTTTATGGTGAGGTAAGAAGAAAGTGGTGGGAAACTAAGCATCCTAACGAAGCAAGTATCAAATTTTCAAACAGGACTTTTCACTAAGGGTCCTGCACCTCCCGGTAATGGGCAGCAGAGGGCGCGATTCTTTGCTAAAAAAATATCCTCTGCTAAATTCACCTGCCCTGGGGGAGTAGGTTCACTTGGCCTAAAGAAGCAGAGTTGAGGGGGTGAAGTTGGCCATTTCCATGGCCCTGGGTCCAAGCTTTGAGTAGGAAAATGCCCTTCTCGGATCAGAGCTGTCAGCTGTGCGACTGATGTCAAATCTGTGTGCGTCTCAAAGCCTCGAGGACACACCATGCTCTGCTTGTGTCTACTGATTCAAATCAAACCCTGACCCAGACTCCTCTCACTTTGCTTATTAACACCATCTTCCTTGCCTTGGCAGCTGTAAAGATCCTGGCCAGCACATGGATATTCCCAGAGGGCACCCTGACCCCCAGGGGAGGCGTCGGCGGCCCACCCAAGGGTCACAAGGAGGCAAGGTGTTTTACAACAACGAGTATAGGGAGGTCGCCGAGCCATGTACAGAAGGCGACTGCTGCCCGTCGGCTGGCCCCCACTTCTTCACTGACAGCAGCTACTAAGGAAACACACGGCAAGGCCTCCTGCCCCTTGCTGAAACCCGGAGCTGACAGCTGGGCTGGAGGGACGTCCCCAGCAGAGCAAGGCTGGAGGCCCAGGCTGGGAGGAGATGTTTTCAATCCCCCCTCCCCCCCCCACACACACACCCTCTACAGCCTCTCTAGCCAGGAAGAGTCAGATTCACACACAAGGGCTCCCTTGAACTCGGCAGCGTCCCAGGAGGTCATCCTCACCCCCACGTTCCGTTGCCCCGTAACTCGGCGTTCACAGACACCAGCTGTGGAATAAGCACCCTGGCAGAGAGCCCTTCTCCGGCACCTACTTTCCTCTGCCCGGTGGATGACAGGGTTCTCGAAAGGAAGGCACGTGTCTGAGAGTCACGCGCGCGACGGATCGAGGTCCAGTTAGACCAGTGCCTCCGCGTCCTCGCCCAGTGTGACCCCCTCCACCCACAATCCCCAACTTCCAACTGTCTTCGGGCTTCTCCTGGCCCCTCCAGGGGCTGAAGAGAGAAGATCGCGTTTCCATCTCAAAAGCCTGGAGGGAGAGGGATGGAGGATGGGGTCCTCTAAACAGCTAAGGAGCTCATGGCGGCTGATCACAATGGAGCAACACCTCTGCTCCTTAGAGTTAAGAAGAACCATTTTTTAAATCCGAAGACCGGGTGCTGTGGTGAAGGATTTGCTCATCAAAGACACAGGTGGGAGAGAAACCCCAACAACTGAAGGGTGGCCGTAACATGCCGGTCACCCCAGCTCTCTCTCCATCTCCTGAAGGCTCCCAGGCTCCACCTGCCTCGCCGAGAACCTGAGAATCCAGCTGCTGCTCTCTTCCCTCTAAAGCCAGAATCTGATTATCTGTGGGTTCCAACAAGGAAAGGCTTTGGGGGGGGCGGCTGCCACAGTGAACTGTATGGCTGCGGGGGGAGGGGCACTCAGCCATCACTCCATGTTCCCAGGACCCTGCCTTCAATTTACCCTATACTTGTACCTGACACTGACACTTAAACTGCTCAAACCTTTCTCCTGAGAGTCCCCTCCATGGAACCTGGGCCCCCCCCTACCCCCCCCCCCCGCCCAGAACCACACCACCCTACCCCACTCCCTCCAGCCCAGCTCACACTGCCCAACCATCGCTACCAAAGAAAGCCTTACGAACATGAGTCCCATCCGTTCCTTGCCCCATCCCAACAAGAGCGCTTGCAGGACAGGCGACCACGCAGCAAGCAGGGGCTTGCTTGGCAGACCCTCCCTATTAAGTGTCTCGTTCTTCAGTGATACGATGAATGCATGTATGACTGTAGTCTTCTTTGCGCCCTGTGGACCCCACCCCACCCCACCCCACCCCACCCCACCCCTCCGCCCCGTTCCTCCACATCTAACCTGTCTGTGGGATCGAGTCTCAAGCTTGCCTCGTGGAAGTACGTACAGAGACTGTTCTGTCAGAGGACCAAAGGCTACAATGGGGCTGCAGAGCCCTTCTCAACCCTCGCCCGCGTGTGTATCACCTGTCTGTGTCTCACCTGTCCTGACTTGTAACTACACACCTACAAAAATGTTCTGGGGAAGAAAACATACTCTGACCTTTTAGGCAGTGTTCTCTGAAATGATCTAAGATATTTAACAAAAGATAATAATAAATTTGATGCCAGTCTTTGAGTTATAATGAATGGATTCTAAGTAAACTGTCTGTCAAATCCTGACCTTAGCCTTACAACCCCCAAAGGCCTCTGGGTTCAAAGGAACATGGTGTGGTCTCCCTGACAAAGATGCCTATCAGCCCAGACCCTCATCTGTTCCTAAGTCAGAGCATATTCCCAAAACCTGCCAGCAGAGGGCGCTAAGGAGACACTAAGATGCTTGCTCAACTTTCACCCAGTCTGTCACTGCCAGCTTGCTCCAAACAGGTTTTCCTAATACTAGTTCACTTATAAAGAAAAGCAGTGCTCTCCTGTCGCCTATCAAAGTCACATGTTGCCCCCTGCGGTGGTAGACATGGGAGCTCAGCTCCAGGCAAGTCCTCTGCACCAGGTCTCTGGGTCTTCTTTCAATCACAATGAAGCAGGTCCACTTCCCCCCTGAGGTTGTCTCCAGGTCAGACAGGGGGCCGAGGAAGGAAAGCCAGCGATGGCCCTGGGAGACGACAGCCCTGTCAGCTGGATCAGACTGGGGGTGGACTTAAGCACCCAAGAACAGTCAGCCATCACTCCCCCCCTTCACTCCCCAGCCCCCCAAGAAAACAGAAAAGAGCCCAGCAAAGGCTGGAGACTGCACATTCTGGGCCTGCAGGGGTGATGCCTGTTGTCCCCTCAAGTTTTGGACATTCCGGTGGGAAGAGCCCCTCCCCACAGAGGCAACTGCTTCATTCTCTCTTGGCTTCTGCAATACGTCTAAATCTGAACAGGGGGGAAGCACAAATATTTTGACATTTAATGTTGTGTTAGAATCAATTGCATTTGGCCACAGAATCAGTGGCATACAGGACCTGGATCTGCGCTCGCCCTCTCTCTCTCTCTCTCTCTCTCTCTCTCTCTCTCTCTCTCTCTCTCACTAACCAGAGCCAGGACCAGGCTAGACTGTGAGGTTGTGCAAAGCTGAGAGTGGAAAGCACGAGACCGGATGAGGCTCCCTGAAGCTGAGTGAGCCTAGGTGCATCAGTGCCCATCAGCCCCTCACTGTCCTGCCATGACTTGCCATCTTGAGAGCTTTGGAGAAAACTGTGGGGCTGGAAGTGACCATATCATGGAGGGTACCTCTGTCCTCGTCGAGCCATGTCTACAGAGGCACTGGCTGGTCTCCTCCCTTTTCCCCTTTTGTGATATCTTAACCCCAGCTTACTGGAGGATACCACCTGTATTCAGCATATACCAACTCCCCCTTTAGCCAATCCCCTGTGGGAAAACCCTTCCTCAGGGTCTACAGAGGTGTGTTTTACTGATGTCATGCTGTAGGTGTTTCTCAGTCCAGTCAAGACCAGCCATCATATACACATCTCTTAGACGTCTGCAATGGGCGGAAACACTGTGACCTCTTAAGACCCTTGTCGCAAGGAGATGGTATGAGAGGCAGAGCCTTGGAGAAGGATTCAGGTCAAAAGGATGGCACTCTCAGGAATGAGTTTTTTTTTCCCCCTTATTAAAAGAAGCCAAATGTTTTAGGTCCTTTTACTGTGGGAAGACACCATGGCCCAGGGCAACTTATAAAACAAGCATTTACCTTGCAGCTCACAGTTTTTGGAGAATTAGAGTCCGTGAGCATCAAGGCGAGGAGTAAGGCAGCAGGCAGGCATGACACTGGACCAGCAGCTTAGAGCCTACGCCTGATCTACACATATGAGGCAGAGAGGCTGGGGTGGGGACAGAAATTGCATGAGCCTTTGAAACCTCAAAGCCTATCCCCAGTGACACGCCTCCTCCAACAAAACCACACCTCCTAATCCTTCCCAAACAGTTGCGCTGACGGGGAACCAAACATGCAAACATAAGAGCCGTACCACACCAAGGGATAAAAAGACGCTCTCACACACACACTATGCCAGAAGGTTCCTCTGCCCTCTTCCCAACTTACAAAGACACGTCCACAAATCAGAAAGTGAACCCTCACCAGACAGAGTCGTCCCCGCTTCGGCTTAATCTTGGACTTTTCAACGTGCACAGCTGCAGTGAATGTGTGTAGTGTGTTTAAGCCAAGTCCGTGGTCATTTGTTATAGCAAAACCCACTGAGTCACCGCCCTCCATCCATCTGCATCAGAGTAAGAGGGGTCCTCGTCTCCCGACAACAACCCCCTGGAGGCTGCAGCTATTGAGAGTAACAGAGGGCTTTGCAGGGAAGGGTGGGAAGCCTGCCTTAGAAGCTCAGGGGTGAAACGGGCACCAAAAGAAGGGCCTGTAGCCTTCCTGTTACACAAAACCAGCAGTCTCCTGCAGTGGAGGGGCCTGTTGGTGGCTGTGACTTAGGAGAATTTAGAGTTAAGTGCCACCAAAACAATGGAGATGACTTCCCTGTCCTGAACTGAATGATCTACATCACCTTGTCATCAGAGGCACAGGTGCAGGGGGATGCAGAATGCCATCAGAGGCACAGGAGCAGGGGATGCAGAATGCCATCAGAGGCACAGGTGCAGGGGGATGCAGAATGCCATCAGAGGCACAGGAGCAGGGGATGCAGAATGCCATCAGAGGCACAGGAGCAGGGGATGCAGAATGCCATCAGAGGCACAGGTGCAGGGGGATGCAGAATGCCATCAGAGGCACAGGTGCAAAGGATGCTAAATGCCATCAGAGGCACAGGTGCAGGGGGATGCAGAATGCCATCAGAGGCACAGGAGCAGGGGATGCAGAATGCCATCAGAGGCACAGGTGCAGGGGGATGCAGAATGCCATCAGAGGCACAGGAGCAGGGGATGCAGAATGCCATCAGAGGCACAGGTACAGGGGGATGCAGAATGCCATCAGAGGCACAGGTGCAAAGGATGCTAAATGCCATCAGAGGCACGGGAGCATATAAATGCAGGACAATCCACTTTTAAGTTAGAGATGGACATGTTTACCATAAGCCAGACAGGATTCAGGAAGATATAGGAATAGAGGATTAACCTGGGCAGGGGAAAACTCAGAGAGACTGCAGAGGGAGACAGTTGAGATTTTAGGATGTGTCTGGGGACAGAATCCTTGAAAACCTCAGCCGATTCTCTGCCAACAAGGGGTCAGATCACTAAGGAGGTGTGGCTCTTGGGATGCTGTCTGGCTGTTGAGGTACTGTTTGGCATCACTGGATGTTGGCTTGTCACCCCAGAAAGGACAGATGTGAAAAACAGGAGCAGAGAGAGAGCTGAGAAATGCAAGGTCCTTTTGGCATCATTTGAACTAGAATCAAGTTTTGACTGAAGAGAGAACCTACCTTTGAACTTTAGTCACTGCTTACCACAGGGTGGGGTACTTCTGCCACCTTCAGCGATGCCCTGAGCCGTCCCAGCAAAACCCATGCTGACGGAACCGCCCCACCCTCTCCACTTTAGGGTCCTTTGTAGGAGGCCTTGGGAGAAGAAGAAAAGTGAAGTGCTTGAGAGAACCAGGTCAATATTGACCAACGTGAAGGCATTCACGCAAGTGCTAACAAGACACATTGGAGACTGTGGAGAACCCCAGGGCCCAGATGGCTGAGCTATAAGGAAGGAGGAAAGAGGCCACTGAGGAGGGCATGCTGGCAGAGATTCAGGGGTGGCCCCTGAGGAGGGCACAACACATCTGTGTACCTGGGGTGTGAGCCAGGGATTCTGGGAGAGCTCAGCAGCCCTCTCTGTTCTGGCTAGTGCTAGTGGCCTCAGCCTTACCAGATAGACCTTGGCTTCTTCCCCAAACCACTTATATCTGGTGTTAAACAAAGTCCAGGGCCCTAATGCCGTGGCCTCTTCTTAGCTGCCAATAGAGCCTGGGTGTGCCCACCTGACCTCAAGCAACTACTAACCTCAAGTAACTACTCAAGCAAGAGAGACATAGAGAGATAGAAGGATCCATCTCTTGGCCATGTAATTGTCATGGCCCAGAATGATGACATCCCTAGAAAGGGGATCTGAGATAAGAGGTCTCCATAGGACCCTTAAGAAGAGGCCCAGGCCAGCTGCAGTGGCGCACGCCTGTAATCCCTGGGGAGGCAGAGGCAGGTGGGTCTCTGGTCTACAAAGCCAAGGCTACACAGAGAAACCCTGTCTAAAAGTAACCACAAAAGAAGAAGGAGGAGGAGGAGCAGGAGGAGGAAGAAGAAAAGAGGAGGAGGAGGATCTTGGGAGGATGCTGGGTACTGTTCATCCATCCCACTCCTGGTGGGAAAAGAATGGAGAGGGAATGAAGAGAAACTCAACACAGTCCATTTTACAAGCTTTGGCCATCATGGGCTTTACACAGAAATGGGAGCCATGTGTACACGTCCCATCCTACAGCACAAGGTAATCACAAAGGTCATCATGGGAGTCTCAGCCCCACCCCTCCACACAACTGCCATGATGAGTAACAAACAAGATGGCCGATCTGAAGGGCAGAGGAGCTGGTCGGCCTTCTCAGGCAGGGCACTCGTACTCCTCACTGAGAGCTGGAACGGGGGCCCATAGTTTAATAATGTACTTAGCCTGGGTATCAGAGAGAGCTCCAAAGTGGCAAGTCTTAGGGATGGATGTGCTGACTGACAAAAATGAAAGGAGAGAAACTAAGACGAGGCCTTCTGGGACCCTCCCCAACCCAGGGAGCGGCCTGGCTGGCTGTCTCAGCTTACAAGCCTAAGCTCCATCTCGCATGCCCATGACAGGCACACTTTGGGCCCAGGTACGTGCACATGAATGAAGGGGCACCAAGCGTGGACCAAAGAGACCCAGGAGCCAGGCTGGGAGTTGAGTTGGGCCCTGGGATAGGAATCTGATCAAGCCTGGGGGGGCCTTTCAAATGGGGGGGGGGCCTTTCAAATGGGGGGGGGACTTTCAATGGCATAAGCTTCTGTGTTGCCATAGGCTGAGTCCCTTCAACCTGCTCAGGAAGTTCCCCTCACGGCTCCATCTGATGAAGCATCCCGTTGGCTGAGCACCCAGCTTTGAGGTCCTCGTGGTCCTTCTACGGTTTCCAAGGTTGATATCTGGCCCACGGTCAGGGCCTTCAAAGTCACTGTTAAACATCTAGCATTTCCTGCATTCCCAGAGAACAGGCAAGGCATGACTGTTTGTTTTGGCCCATAGGATGTCCTGCAAAAATGTCCTGGGACAAGCTGACCCTGTTATCTGAAGAAGTGCCAAGCATTTCCTCAGCATCACTGCCAGCCCTCGGCCACCAGGGAATAGGCACACAGGAAGCGGGCGGGCAAGGTCCAGAGTGGATGCTGACCACTCCTATCTGTCACCTACTGGAGACTCTCCTCTGGCCTGTAAGAAAGCAACTAGATATCAGAGGATATGGTAAACGGATTGCAGAAACTTGTCAATCATTACTTTCTATAGAGTGTTGGCAATATAATTAAGTTAATTATTTTGAGACAAGGTGATTCTCTTGGATTATCTGGGTCAATCCTAAATGAAATCACACAGTCATATAATAGGTGCATGCGTGCGCGCTCGCGTGCACACACACACACACACACACACACACACACACACACACACACACTCTGACGATCTGACATTAGAAGGCTGTAGCCAGAGTCCAGGAACGCCAGAAGCTAGAAAAAGCCAGGAATAGACCTTCCCACAGGACTCCTGAGTGAGTGCAGCCCTGCCAACATGTGGCTTTCAACCCAGTGATACTGGATTTTTTGGCCTCCAGAAGTGTGAGCCAGTGACTGTTTACTGTCTCAGCCACCAGGGAAGTGTTGACAGCAGCCCCCAGGAGCTACCTCCAAGGCATTGTCTGGCCCCAGAATGTGGGCAGATCTCAGCTAGCCCTATTGACTAGCATGGAGGATGGGCACAGGACAGTTCTAAAAGCCAGTGTGCGGTGAAGGATTGGGCATGGCAAGTCTCGGCTCGGGTGATCCTCACACAACTGAGAAAGTGTGGTGGGCAATGATGGCATGTATTACGGCAAGGATGCATGTTGGCAGTCGTCTGAAGAAAGCATGTGGCCGCACTGAAGGCTCATGGGAAGGCAGGAAGAGGTCGCTCAAATTATTTAATCAGGAAGTAGAAGAAGATGGCGTGGGGGAAGCAGTTGTTGCTGGGGACTTTGGTGGTGTTGTTGTTGTTTTGGGTTTGTCTTGTATTTGCCATTTTTCAGTACTGGAGATGAAATCCGACACCTTCCTCTTGTGAGAGCAGTGCTCCACTCATGAGCTATACCGTTCACCCCAGGAAGCTTTGTTTTGTTTTGGTCTGCTATTGGGTGTTTTGTTTTGTTTCGTTTTGTTTTGTTTACACAGGGCACTGTTATGAAGGCCAGGCATGAAATACTACATCCTGCTGGAAGGTTGTTTTAAAGACAAAGAATGCCAGGAAGGGTGTGCAGGGAAGCCACCAGCCTGACACCAGGAGTCGAGGAGCTGCCGGAGCCCCGGGGATGACAGGCCTCCACTTAGGTCATTCGGGCCTTTGCCTGAACGTGGCTGTCTCCGGTTTTCAACTGGCACGGTGAAAAGTTATCCAAGATCAGCTTCTAGATGCCCAGTCTGATCACTCGGGTCACTGGAACCCTGCTGGAAGGGAATAGGGGGTGCCAGTGACATACGTGTGCGGTTCGTGGGGGCAGCTGTTGTGGAAGAGAATAGTGATTACTCAGAAACGACTAATGGGACAACCCAGCGAGCCCACCTGTGGTTACGGCAGCCCTTGCTCACCTGACGTCTTCATCCAGGTTATTATGGCAGACTCTAGAGCCAGCTGAGAGGCAAGGATAGGGTGGTGGTTTCCAAGGACCATAAAGAAGGAAGGAAGAGGTTGTATTTCCTGGGCACAGGTTTCAGCTTTATAGGATGAAGGGCTCTAGAGACAGGTGAGGGTGACGGTGGACGCACACCTTCAAGGGGCTTGTGAGGGCATTCATAGATATTTATGTAGTATAGATCAGGACCACGGTAGTTTCTAAAGCTAAACTTTAGGTTAGCATCCAGGACAGTTGTTTACACACACACACACACCCCGGCATCTTTATGCTGTGCCGTCACACGGTGCTCTTGCTTCCCTTCCCTACTTCCCATCCATCCTCTCCCGTTCCAGCTGGTCTCCTTTCTACCCAGTCATGCTCCCCTCTGCTTTATTATCTGAACTCTAGTACCCTGTGCTCCACCTCCCAAGGTATTTGCTTCCGGGTCATGATCCCTTTTGTAGATCCCTGAAAACTAACCTTACACACACACACACACACACACACACACACACACACACACACACACACACCCCAGAACGCAGCTTTACATCTGGGATCTGATTTGAGAGAAAAGATGCAGCATTTCGTATGCTTATTTCGCTTAACACAGTGACTTCCAGCAGCACCTATTTCCGGAAAATGTGATTTCACCTCTCTATGGCTGCATAAAATTTGCAAGAATCCTTTACTTTTCATTTTTCTTTTCTCATTTTTATTCCTTTTTACAATTTTGCTTCTTCCTTATTTTCTTTTCCCGTGAACATTTTCTTTATTAGTAATAATGTTTTATTAAAATTAATCTTTCACTTATTCTACATCTTGGTACCTTTAATATTGTCAGTGATAAGGTTGTATTACTGTATCTGACCTGTTTGTACTGTTGTTGTCACCACCGCTTCCTCTTTGGACAGTACTGGGGACAGAGTTCTCCAGAGAAGCTAGTCACTGAGACCCCTACAAACAAAATGGGCATTATCCTCCCCAACATGTGCACAGTTCTCAACCCAGAAACACAAGAAAGATGGTGTGGGGGACCAACATCCTCCAAAAAATTCATAGCTTTTCAGTAACTGAGACTCCAAAGATACCAAAGTGGATGAAATGCTGGACAAAGAATGAATAAGAATGTTCTTTTAATAATTATTATTATTTTGTTTTTCTAGATAGTGTTTCTCTGTGTAGGCTTGGCTGTCCTGGGGGCTGGCCTCGAACTCACAGAGATCCGCCTACCTCTGCCTCCCGAGTGCTGGGATTAAAGGTGTGCGCCACTACACCAGGCTCAGAATGTTCCTAAGTGATCGTGAATTCAAAGAAGACAAATGAACTAAGGAGGAAAACACAGTACATGAAAGGTGTAGTTCTCAGCCATCCTAAAGTTGTGACACTTTAATACAGTTCTTCATGTTGTGACTCCCCCAACCATAAAATAATTTTCATTGCTACTTCATAACTGTAATTTTGCTATGTTATGAATCATAGTGTAAATAGCTGGTATGCAGGATGTCTGATGTGTGACCCCTGTGAAAAGGTTATTTGACTCCCAAAAGGGTCGTGACCCACAGGTTGAGAAACTCTGTATTAGGTTAACTGGATTTAACAGACATTACAGGATATTCTGTCCAGCAGCAGGAACATATGCTTTGCTTCCCCCCACCCCCACCCCCCGCTCCTGGAACTTCTTCCAAAATAGATAATATTTTACAGTGTAAAGCAAATCTTAGCAAGTACTAAATAATTAATCTCTTACATCTGATCAAATCATAACAGAATAAAATCAGAAACCAACAAGAGACACCACAAACACATAGACTAGATAATATGCTTTTTCATGAATATTGCACATTTTCTCTCATACATGGAAGCCAGAGTCAGAACTCTCTCTCCCTCTCCCTCCTTCCCTCTCTCTCCCTCCTTCCCTCTCTCTCTCTCCTTCTCTCTCCTTCTCTCTCTCTCTCTCTCTCTCTCTCTCCTCTCTTTCCTCTCTCTCCTCTCTCTCTCTCTCTCTCTCTCTGACAGAAGCAGTAAGGCAGAGGAGGAAGACAGAGGGCAAGAAGGAGTGAGCTGTGTCCGCGCATCACACATGCGATATGGAAATGTCAGTGAACCCCACCAGTATGACAACCTCTCTTCATAATTAGAAATTTAAAGATAAAAAAGAAGAAAAGCAAGGTGGGTTACACCTAATAAAAATCTTTTAACAGTTGAGAATTGCTACTCGTGGCATCTTCTGTTTAATGTTCTCAGACTACAGTTATCGCAGAAAGTGAGTCAGTTAAGGGGGGGGGGGCACCGCTTCAAGCCAGTTGGGCTTGGGCTTGGCTTTTCAGGAAGGTGGCTGGTCAGAACCACGTCCATTTCACAAATGTTCCCTTCTGAGGAAAAGGCTTGGGGTGTTCTGACTGTGGCAGCGGGCCCAGCATACGCATAGTAACACAGATGCACTAGACGCTGCCTCACAAGCAGCAGCATTCTGCCCCGGAAAACCACGAAAAGGGGGTACAGCCTTCCAAGTTAAAAACTCATTCATTTCCCACTGAAATTACTTCTACAGCGACTAACTAAAGCTTCCCAGACAAAGCAGTAAGGAAAAAGATTTAAGGGACGGGCAGGGGCCATGTGCGGTCACAAGGTTCAGGGGCAGCTGGAAACCCTTCCATTCCTGCTACAAAAACTAAGCCATGTTCATCTGCTGTGGTGGAGGCATCCTAAAATACTGGAGTCAGATCTCCTGCTAATGACCTAGTGGAGGGGTTTCTATGCTTTGCTCTCCACTACACTTCTGCAGCTGGTAGGGCTTTTAAAGGAACTCTGAAATATACCAAGCTCATCTGCCACCTTTGAGGGTGACTTCAAAGACAGACGAGGGTCCCAGGCCATTTATTCATTCATTTATTTATTTTTGCACCAGCAACTACCTGTAGCCCGGCTAAGGAGGTAGTCAAGAGTAAGGTCCGGTTGCCCAGACAAGCTACGAGGCATTTCTGGATCAATCTCACCGGTGCTCCCATACCGGCAGGAGCTGGGAAGACTGTTGTGTGACATTGCTGCAGTGTGGGGACCAGGGACCAAGAGCTCATTGAGAGGTCTGGGGTCCCTGGGACCTCCTGCTTCACACCATGCTCTCTGGGCTTCCAGCCCCCAGAACGGCATCATTCAGGCCTTCCCTCACCCGTGGGGAGCCTGTTCCCACCAAGGCATGGGTCCCCAGGCCTGTGCTACAGTGATGTTGAGGTGAGGTCAGACCACAGTATTAAGGTGTAGGCCTGGGTGGGCCCCACGGAGACAAAAGCACATCCTGGGTTCCTGCTTTCAGGAAGAAAGGGCCAGCACTTGAGTTCAGGAGACCCTGCCAAGAGGAAATCCCTAGGACCGAGGTGGGATGTGCAATTAATCCTCCCAGGGTCTGCTGGCCAGAGGAGGAAGTTGGCTGCAGTTCTGCCTATTAGCTGAGCAAACACCACATTTCTCAGGAGGGTGAGGTTCCACTCCTGAATATATGAAGCCCGCGGGGGACCAGGCTCCAGGAAGAGTGTCTTGGGTATCAGAAGCATCTTCCGAGACTCATTCCATCATGAAGCTTATCGGCACCTTGCTAGTGTTCTGTGTGGCTCTGCTCGGTGATTCTGGTGAGTTTTCTTGGGGCTTAGCATCTCCTATGGAGGGACTTGGCAATGGTACCTGCTCTTTCCTAGCCCCTAGTCCACCCTATAGGCCCCGACTCTTGTGCACCAGGCTGCTGACAGTTGCTCTTCTAGCAGAGGTGTCTACAGAGGAACCCAGATGCTCCTCTGTTCATTCCTTTGAGGGTTTTCTCTTTTTCCTGTGGCCTTCCAAGCCTGCTGGCAGCCCCACGGAGCCTTCAAGCTGCCTCTCACATACCTACCCACCCTGAACTTCTCTCCCGCCAGCCTGATGGCTGATTCAAAGGCCACACCTGGCTTGAGAACACCCATCCCATCTATTCTCAACCTGGTTAATGTCCCTTCAATCACCAAGGTACAGTCTGAATGTCCCCAACTTTAGGAACCCATCTCCTATGGCTCTCTCCCTGGGCTCTCTGCATGGCCATCTTTCCTCACTTCTGTTGGTGTCTCCCTTGAAACAGGGCAACCATCAATCAGGAAGTAGGTGGGTGCCTGTGAAGTCTCCCTTAGGTGCCCTCCCTGGAGGAGCTGGGTCTTCAGAATCCTTGAGAAGGCCTTAAGTTCTCTCTTTGCGTTGGCAGGTGTCGCTTTCTTCATGAACTCGGACAAAGCTGCAGCACAACCCGTGGCTGCCCTTGCCCCAGCTGCAGAGGCTGTGGCCGGGGCTGTGCCTAGCCCACCACTAAGCCACTTGAGAATCCTGAGGTTCATCCTAGCCAGCCTGGGCATCCCAGTGGGTCCTCTCATAGAGGGTTCCAGAAAGTGTGTCACCGAGCTGGGCCCTGAGGCTGTAGGGGCTGTGAAGTCACTGCTGGTAACGTGGGCTCCTTGCATGACTATTCCTTCCTGTGTGGGTACCCCTCCCCAGACACCTTCACCATCACACAGACAGCGCAGGCTGCATCACAGAGCCCTTGCTTCCTGACCTGCTCCAGCAAGCCATAGCCTAACTAAAATGTGAGGAGTCCAAGGAGTTCTTCAGGGTATACCTTTCACCACTAACTGCCAGCAGGCTGTGACATTTGGCCTAGGGTCCCCTCCCCCATAGGCTTCACAGGGATCCTCCTGAGAACCAACAGCTTATGCCTTCCAGTCTTGAGTAACCTCAGGTGCCAGGTCCTCTCCCCAGCAATCCTTGGTAGCAGTGCAGAGCACGATCAAGTTTGGCTTCTTTTCCAGGGGTCCCTGACAGCATTCGGTTGAGGTGAACATGGACCAATTCTGTCTGACAAGACGTTATTCTTCCATAGGAGCTGGAAAGCCTGCTGCTCACACCTTTCCTCTTTACCTTAATAAAGATGGCTCCAGCAGCTTTGCACTTGATGTCTTCTTGCCTCAAAGCCAATCCCAATAGGAAGCCAAAAGCACCATACTCGTGGGGTGTGTGTGTGTGTGTGTGTGTGTGTGTGAGAGAGAGAGAGAGAGAGAGAGAGAGAGAGAGAGAGAGAGAGAGAGAGACAGACAGAGAGAGAGACAGAGAGAGAGACAGAGACAGACAGACATTCAGACAGACAGACACAGACACAGAGAGAGACAGAGACAGAAACAGAGACAGACTCTGAAGCTACTTGGATCTTTTACACTTAAACAGAACTGGGATTTTTCCATTTCTGTTTTAGAAATAAGGATTTAAACTTTCCAACTCGGGGAGGTGATGAGTTCATGGACTAGAGTACAGGAGAAGGCCACCTGGACCAAGATGAGGCTTGAATCTTATTTTAAATGCACTGCCCTATGGTCGCCAAGGGGTATGAATCTTTGTGGAAGTCACTGGTCTGATATAAGATGACTTGTTTTCCATCTCTAGTGAAGTGGAAGGGGACACCCTGACACATGTCCTTGGATAACTTAATAGTAATACGTCTAGACTGTAGATTGCATGATAACCATGCCCAGAGTTGCCATGGGGACCCTGTGTACTACAGCAACTCACTGGACCTGGGCGTGGGTGTGCTCTGCTACCCTCCCTAACCTCCAGGACAGTGAGAGAGAAATGCTTAGAGGAGACTTTAAACAGCTCCTGCAGACTCTTGGGGCAATGAAACCAGTATTCTCATCTGATTAAGAGGATGACCCCTGAATCAGCCTTGAGAAGGTGGGGAAGAAGTGGGCTGTACTGGATGCTGCTGCATGCCACCCAGTTGCCCCTCTCCATAGCTCTTGAGAAGGTTGGCAACCAACAGTACCTAGCTGAGTTGCTTTCTGGGAACAAACCGCTCTCAAAGGACCACAAAGCCACACAGAGCAAGAGGCAGTCTGCATTCTGGTTTATGTAGATTCTATCTCTGTGTATGTATGGTGTAGGCCTTAAAAGTCCTGACTCTTCGCTCCAAAAGGGAACAAATCTGAAGGGTCTTCACATTCCCATGAGGCCAACTTAGGACCATGACCCCATACCACTTAGCTTCCCCTTTGCCCAATATTAATTCCTTAACTTTTCCCACACCACCACAGGATTGCTGTTAATTCAGGGGGTGTGGGCAGCGTTCTAGAGGATGGCTCCCCATTCACATAGGTGTCATCTCCAATCTGGTGCCTCAATTTCACCTTCCCCCTTTTACTTTGAAAAATGGTTTGTGTTTGTTTATGTGGGTGTATATGCACATGCGTGCCAGTGCGTCTGATCTCTTAGGGCTGGAGGTGCAGGTGACTTCGAGCTGCCTGATGTGGGTGCTAGGAACTGAACTCAGGTCCCGTGTAACAGCAGCAAGCACTCTTAACCACCTCTCTCCGGCTCCCGATTTTTGTCCTTCAGACGCTAACGCTACACCATCTCTCCACCTTCTCCAATAGAATTCCTGCACACAAGCCTGTGTCTCAGAGAACTTATCACGATGAGTCAGGTCCTGTTTAGGAAAGGTGTCTCTGTTTAAAAAAAAAAATCTAATCAATGGCAAATAGTAACAGAAACCTACTAAAACAATATGGGAGGAAGAATTAAGAACTGCAAAGCTTTATTTCCTTACATAAATCTTATTTTGCTAATTTGCTACTGTAATCAAGAGTATTATGGAAGCCAATTAAATGCTTTCTTTAAAAAAAGACAATCTCTAAGACTTGACATTAAGAGGTAAACCTAATTTTGCTCCCAAAGATAGCCACAAATCATCCATATTATGGAAGAGATAGCAGTTTAAATCTACACGATGGTGTGCTGTACTGAGGCCATGTGTGGCACATTCTAAGTTACATGACTAACCATAAGCTGGAAATATAGCTCAGTGGGAGAGGACTGGCACCTTGCACAAGGCATTAGATCCCAGTTCCATTTCTAGGGATAAAGGGATATTTATTTGTTTAAATCAATTTAGTGTCATTAAAACCTATGTTTTCCTGCCAAGTTAAAGAGAGGTACTGACTGAAGACCACTAATTTTAAGGAAAAACCATACAAAATTAAAACCAAAGTAGAACTATCAACATTTAATGTATTTCCTTTCCATTGCTGTGATAAAACACCGCAGCCATGACAACCAATAGAAGGGTTTACTTAGCTTATAGTTCCGGGGGCCTAAGTGATGGAGCAGCGTGGCAGCAAGCAACTGACACAGCAGCTGGAGCAACAGCTGTGAGGTCACAAGGACAGAGAGGGGAGAGAAGGAAAGAGAGAGAGAGAGAGAGAGAGAGAGAGAGAGAGAGAGAGAGAGAGAAGAAGAAGAAGAAGAAGAAGAAGAAGAAGAAGAGGAAGAAGAAGGAGGAGGAAGAGGAGGAGAGGAGAGGAGAGGGGGAGGGAGGGAGGGAGGGAGGGAGGGAGGGAGGGATAGATGGTAGGGCAGGGAGAGGGAGAGGGAACAGTACAGGTTTTTGAAACTTCAAAGCTGGTTCCCAGAGACACACTTCCTCCAACAAGGCTACGCTTTCTAATAAGCCTTCCCAAACAGCGCAAGCACTCAAATGTCTAAGACCATAGGGAACATTTTCCTTTCAAACCACCACAGGTGTATTTTATCTTTGGGGGAACTCTGACTTCTGTCCCCTGAAATGACACAGAACCTGACAGTTGCTAAAAGCATTCCTTCCTCAATTATATATTTTTGGCCTCTAGACGCAACTTCCTACTTTAAGAACCAAAGATCTTTGAATAGTTAAGTACAGGCCTCATGTAGAAAACAGCTTTTGTTCTGATTGTTTATTTTTTTGTTTTTCGAGAGGGTTTTTCTGTGTAGCCTTGGCTGTCCTAGACTCGCTTTGTAGACCAGGCTGGCCTCAAACTCACAGCGATCCGCCTGCCTCTGCCTCCCGAGTGCTGGGATTAAAGGGGTGTGATACCCTGCCCGGCTGGAAACAGCTTTTCATACCCAATAAAAGCTACCAATGACTACCAGGACAACCTCAAAGATGCATTGACGTTATTTTTGAATGCTAATAGTAGTAGCTAAAACAAACCAACTAGCCAGTATGTATAAATCCATGTTCTTCATCTTGGGCAAGAAGTGGTTTATTAGACAACCTCTCGCCGAAGGCTGCAGGGAAACTTACTATTTTGAAAATAAATAAAAGAAGGTGCCTTGCCTTTCTGAATCCAACAGAGGCAACTGCTTGATGAGGGAGATGTTTTCAGAAAATGTTGAGCCAAGGAATAGCTTTTTGTTTTTAACAAAACCTAGATGTAGCTAGAGACAGGGCCTCACTAGGTAGCCTTGGCTGGCCTGGAACTCATTACTCAGACCAGGCTGGCCTCAAATTCAGAGACCCACTTGCTTCTGCATCCTGAATGCTAGGATAAAAGGTGTGTTCTACCATGCACTGCTAGCTGTAGGATTGTTATCACAAAAAGACAATGTATTTAGAAGCTGAAACTCTAGAACTTTTGTGTTTGGGGTGTACCACTGTTTTCTTGGATTTATATTTTATGCCTATAAGTGTTTGAACTACACATGTAGTGATTGGAGCCTTGAAAGGCCAAGTGTTGGGTCTCCTGCTAGAACTGGAGTTATAGCCAGCTCTGAGCTACCTACCACGTTGGTGTTAAAACTAGAACCCAGGTCCTTTATAAGAACAGCCAGTACTCTTAAACACTGCTCCATTTTCATTGTGTTTATGTGTGCACCCACAGGAGAGCAGGTATTCTCCAATGCCAGAAGGGTTGGATGCCCCAGAGCTGGAGGTACAGGTGGCTCACTTGATGTGGGCACTGGGAACTGAGTTTGGGTTCCCTGCAAGAGCAGTACATGCTCATAACCAGCCTACTTCACCTATTTTGGTATCAGGGTGATAATGCTGGAGTCATAAGTGAGGTGAGGAGAAATACTTGAAGAATTGAAAATTCCAAAATACAAGAATTTAAGAATGAACATTGGTCCTTAAGTATGTTAGAATTTACCAGTAATGCCACCTAGGCCTGAGCTCTTTTCAGTTTTTGTTTTGCTTTTTCCATTACTAACCCGGTGTCATTACTCACTATATAGCTACAGATTTTAAGTTTCTCTGCCCTCTGCCCCTTGAGACGGTGTACAGCGTTCTAAAAAATTCCAGTTTTTCTGGTAGTAATGTCCTTTTAGTATCTAAATTTTTTTTTAAATTTTAAATATTTTATTTAGTTTTAATCTATGTGCATTGGTGTGAAAGTGTCAGATCTTGGAGTTACAGACAGTTGTGAGCTGCTAGTTTTAATCTATGTGCATTGGTGTGAAAGTGTCAGATCTTGGAGTTACACAGTTGTGAGCTGCCATGTGGGGTGCTGGAAATTGAACCCAAGTCCTTTGGAAGAGCAGGCAGTGCTCTTAACCACTGAGCCATCTCTCCAGCCCCCTTAGTATCTAAGTTTAATAACGACTTTTTTCACTTCTGACTTGTAGATTCATGAATTTCACTCGTCTTTCCAAAGACCCAGCATAAGCAAATTGTAATTTTGTCTTCGAATCCCCATTCTGTTATTGTTTTACTCTTCAATCCTTCCTAGTCCTTGCTTTTGCCTGCCCGGGTATTAGACCATTTTCTTCCTTGGTGTCTTTCTTTGCATTGTAACTTCCCTCTATGTGCTGTTCTGTGTTCCCTGCTTCAATGGTATCTTTTCCCTCCCTTGAGCGTATGCTGCTTTCCCATCTCTTTGACTCTTCAGCTATTTT
This sequence comes from Acomys minous, assembly GCF_964271855.1. Classification (NCBI taxonomy): domain Eukaryota; kingdom Metazoa; phylum Chordata; class Mammalia; order Rodentia; family Muridae; genus Acomys; species Acomys minous. The sequence continues at coordinate 21,598,972 of NC_140498.1, read as the reverse complement.
CCTACTACCTCATATGCCACCCAGTTCTGGCTCTGACATGGAGTCCCACCATGCTGTTGTTCAGTAACAGGTGGTGCTTCTGCGCTGGCAGCCCACCTATGACCACTCCTTCACCTACTTCCCCAGTGTCGCCTTCAGTCCACTGGCCTGGAGCCCATCTGCTGTCAACCTACTTGTATCTTTATTCCTACAGCAGATCCTGTAGACAGTGTATATTTAATAACATGGGTGGTGTGAACCTCAACTCAAGAGGTCCTCAAGTTTATGCAGCAAACTTTCTCACTGAGTCTTCTCCCCAGCCAAGTCTTACTATTTTGGCTTAGGAATTTAAAAAAAAAAAACAAATTATTTTTAAACCTTATAATTGGTCAGCATGTGCACTGTGGGTACAAATGTCCGTGGAGAGCATTGGTCTCCCTGGAATAGGAGTTAAAAACAGCCGTGTGGATGCTGGGAACTAAACCCAGGTCCTGTGCAGGAGCCACTAACTGCTGCGCCATCTCTCCAGCCCTTCAATCAACTGACAATTGGAAGTAGGAAAGTCTTGTGCTTTATAATTAACTGTTGGGCTAACTGCAAAACTTAAGTTTTCATAAGACACTCAACCTTTCATAAAGTACAATAATGTGAACCCTTTTTATAAAAGCTGGCCAATCGCAGGGTATGGTGGTGCAAACCTCTAATCACAGCACTCTGCAGGCAGAGACAGGCATATCTCTGTGAGTTCGAGGCCAGCTTGGTCTACAAAGATTCAAGGACAGCCAAGATTTTTTTTTTTAAATTTTCGGTTGGACTTTGTATGGTTGCCATCTCCTTCTTTTGTTCTGTTTTTCTGGAATAGGGTTTCTCTGTGTAGCCCAGGCTGCCCTACAACTCTTGAGATCCACCCGCCTCTGCCTCCCAGGGAGTGCTGGGGTTAAAAGCGTATGCCACCACTGCCTGGCACCATCTGCTTTTTGACCACTGACATACTATAATATGCATTTTGGAGTAAATACCAACACTGTTCACATTACTGCCTTTAATTGTGCCCTTTCATACAACGAAGTTTTTTTTTTTTAACTCTGCTATACAACTCATTCACACAGATTTTCGCGACACACCCAGTTTTCATTATTCCTGCTGTAATAATAGCTCTGAACACCCAAGTTCTATATTAGAATTCTAATTTGTCCATGCTTGTAAACTAAAAGAAGACTTAATACAAATATACACAGGAAGTACTATACTATTACTTCCTTTGTACTATACTAGATTATTTCCCATGCCATCCACACACAAGTCAACTGTATAATGCTTTGGCTAGTAGCAATATGACTAGAATTCAATTCTTTGACAGAGTAATGAGACATTCACATGTAATACAGACAAACAATATGGTAGGTCCCTACCTTGCACAACTCAAGGAGTCCTGTAAGGATGAGCCAAGGGCCAGACCAACGGCACAGCACTTCAGAGTATTCGCTCTTCTTTCAGACTTGAGTCTGTTTGGCTCCAGCACCCATGTCAAAAAGCTCTCACATACACAAGTAAAAAATTTTTTATTTAAAAAAAAAAAATTCAAGCTTCAAAAAGCAACAAAACTTATCTCTTGGTGCCCTGTTGTAGAGTCGGTTAAAAGCCACGGTAGTGAAGGCACAGAGCTAATCCCTCCCAGAAGAAACTGCATTTAAAATTCTTGGATTGCTTTGATCTCTAAAGGGTTATTCTATTTGCTTTGCTTAAAGGTTTAATTCTCATAGTCTCATATTCTCTCCCCCTCCCCCGTGTGTGTGTGTGTGTGTGTGTGTGTGTGTGTGTGTGTGTGTGTGCGCGCGCGCGTGTGCGTCATCATCTTTCAAGTGAACCATGCTGAAGCTATTGGTCACTAATTATTCTCATTATCTTCATCTTTCCTCAGTGCTGCTTACAGCAATGTTTCCAGAATAAAAATCTGGCAACGTTACTCCCCACTCAAATCCTCATGTGGCTCTTTATACGACTCATAAAACAAATTCAAATTTCCCATGTGGTTCAGGTTCCAAAGGCACCATCATGCCCCAGCCACTGTCCCAGTGCACTCCACGAGCCTGGACCACATCACATACCCGATTTAACCATCATAGCAACAGGCAGTCCATAGAGGCTTTTCAATATAACTTAAAAAAGGGGGGATTATTATGTATACACTGTTCTGCCTGCATGTACACCTGCACGCCAGAAGAAGACACCAGTACTCATGATAAATGGTTGTGAGCCACAATGTGGTTGCTGGGAACTGAACTCAGGACCTTTGGAAGAACAGCCAGTGCTCTTAACCTCTGAGCCCTCTCTCCAGCCCTAATATTACTTCTTTTGTTCATCTGAGAAACAAGTTCTCAGCCCTTTAAAATATAGCCACAAGGCCACTTCTCAACATGCAAGCAGTTGCTCCTGGGTGTATGTGTAGCAATTACTGCATTACATAGAGGTTGTACCTGTAAATCTAGTCCCAAACTAAGCCTAATACCTGCAATTCAAAATAAGTATTCACCAATAAAGAAAATGGCTTAACCTCTATTCATCAAGGTGTATCAATGACACAGAGTCTCCCCACTCCTGGTTCCTGAGTCTGAGCCCAGAGGATGGGACTGGCTTTGCTAGCAGGCTGGAGAATAGCGGCTGTACGAGCAGTAAGGAGTCGGCCTCGTTCACGGCTGACAGAAAAGTGTCTCGACAGCTCCCAAGTAAGTAAATTTAATAGCTATGGGGTAGACTTAAGTTTGCAGCTCCGAGAAAACATGGACACTGGCGTCTCCTTGATCACATGGTTAGAAGTGTTAATGTGCTGAATAGTCTGGAGAGAGGGTTTTGTCATTACTGTTACCCAGCAGGTATTCCATTCCCCAGGTACAAACCCAGGTTACACTCACTACAGAACTTAGAACCTGACTTGGGACAAGTGTACTTATAAACAGTCCCCAAATCTGCCAAAAGTTCTAAACAGCCGTCTTTTACAAACTATTTTCTTATATGTTAGATTAAAATTGTCTCCATAAAAGCCAGGAGTGGTGGAACTCCTTTAACCCTAGCGCGCGGAAGGAGGCACAGGACCTCTTGCCTCTATAGTATCTCTAACAGCTTATCTTAAAACAAATTTAAATCCAAAAAGGAAATCTTTGGTATACATCAACACTGCGACCTACGTAAAAGCTGAAAATGTTATACTAAATATTATTTTCAGCTTATATTTTAGATAAGTGTTCCCGCAAAAAAAAACACTAGTTAGAATTTACAAAGTATACTTAACTTTTACACTTACTTGCTTTTAGCAAATACTAGGTTCGCATTTATATGATGTCTGCTTGCTCTAAACCCCAGCACTGTTTTCTCTACGGCCTCCTGGTTTAAACCGCTTTTCCAGCATGTACACAAAGCTTATGGAAGCAGTCCTCCGTCCCTCTCTTCCTTTAAGAAGGGTAACTAGAACCATGATCCTCCTACCTCAGTCTCCCGAGTACAGAAACAGAATGGTATAGCTTCTGGACAGGAAACCAAAGTTTTGTTTTTAAATTATAAGCCCACTTATGGAAACTTGGGAAAGCAAAACCTTTTTAATGCAATGAAATTTAGAGGTGTAACAGTAAGACCTTTAATAATTATCATAACCTCAACACAATGTTTGCTACTATATTTAAAAGCATTTATTTAAAATATATGTCAATGTCCTTCCATAACATGAACCCATTTTTTATCAGGAGGTATATGGTAACAACAACAAAAACCCTAAATGCAGAAGGACCATCTGTAACCTAAAAATAAAGTTGAACTTTGGCAATAACACAGGCAATGAGGAAAGGTATTCACACGGTATCACTGTTCCACCCCCCCCCTCGCCCCACTTACTCCTCCCCTGTAAGGGTGACCTGTAACCTGTCCTAGAGGACTCTGAACTGTACGTGTATGGTCTTCTGATTAACACCTTCTTGGAAGCCTCAGTGCTATGGCTGTACAAATTACACTTTTAAAATATTTGAAACAGATATTGAATTTATTGGTTGGCTATGAGTAGGAAAATACATCAGTAAGGAAAAAGAGACCCTGTATATAAATATAATACTAGCTAGTTACAATTTGACCCAGAAGATTCCACTGAAAGAACAGTAAAAGCCCTTGTCACCACCAGTCCGTATGGTGTAGATTCACTTTCTCATCACCCTTATCAAAGAGCTGCCTAGGCAGATGTGACATTCTTGAGCTTAGTGCAGATAGTGCGCTGGGTTTTGTACCATGAATGGTAAACAAGAGTTAGTCCAGTGCATTACACAACATAATGTACTGTGAATAAAGACTACTCTATTTTAGACACTACATCAACATACCAATTTTTAAAATTTATGAAACCAAAAGGAACAAAGCGAACATCTTAAAATACTGCTTACAGATGGAGGACACCTGCTTCTGTTCTCTGAATTATCTGCAATACCTGTACTGGACACTGTGATTGATCGGAAGACAAACTCCTGTAACTGTCTCGCTGGGTTGGCTTTATCCTATGACATGACCACAAACTTAATAGTCATGATGCAAATATGTGCTGTAGTTTAAATAGTGAAAAGGTGGACCTTTAAACCATGAATTTTATTATAGGAAAATGGAATCTTAGAGGGTTCAAATATAATTTAGGGATTTGGAAGTGCATTCTATCCAATTTAAGTATGTCTTTAGGTTTAAAAGTGCTAATACAAAGTAAGTTTTTCTGGTTGTCACCAAATCAAATAAACATACAAACTAAAACAAAATTCTTGGAGATGTTTCTGCCTGTGTTCTGGGATTATTAAAGTTGCAATCAACAATTTACCTCTAGAACTTCAGTTTATACTATGTCATAAATTAATTTCAATGAACATTATTTAAATTCTCAAAGCATAAATAATTACCACCAATACTGTAAACTGTACTTCCTAAGATTTACAAAGATTTGCGTGCCTCCAATCTTCTCATCTTTAGAACAGGAAATGTATTCTAAACATTCTGTAGAACACTCCTAGATGTACTCATCAGCAAGAACACTGAAATTACATTATAGCAAAACATTACATATATTTATTACAGAATTTTTAAAAAATAATCTACATTATGAAAACAGACTAGTTTTATGCATTTTTAAGGAGTAAAGGTTCTTGGAAATTATTTTGGACAGAAAGCATTCAAAACATAAAACCTTGCTTAACAAAAAGTATTGATCTATTTTGGTTTGAACACTTACTCTCTATAGATTCAAAATATTTTTCTTTTGAAGGTTATACTTGTAAATCTACACTCTCCGTTCAACTTATCACTATCTAAACAAGGTAGAGATGGTCAAGTGGACCCACAGAATGCAGTATGCCCAAAAGAGGCAAAACAAGTACTTTCACAATATAGCAGACAGCTATATCTTACTATGCTGTCCCCAGATTCAAATATATTGTAGTCAGTAACACATACAGAGGAAACATTTTGTGTAAAGCTCAAACCTTTAGCATCTAACAAGTGCACTCTAGCTCCAGGTTCCATGACAGGAATACATCTTCCACTAACAAATGCAAACTGCGTGGGCGCTCCTCCCCGTGCCTCACACCACACTCTGGACCTGAGCTTCTCTCTGCAGGTCACAGGAAGAGCGGCCTCCTCAGTCCCAGCAGTCCAACCAGCTCCAGCTCACCTTCACTGGAAATTGTCATGATGCACACTACCAACACAGTGTTTAAGAAAAATCAAGTCAACACATCTTATATTCACACTTTACAAAAGAGACACAGAGCGAGTCAGACAGAGAAAGAAGAAACAAAAAGCTATTAGAAGTTATGTACTGGTTCTACACCAACATGTTGATTACAAACTGGATGTGTTTGGTGCCAGCACAACTTGAACAAAGAGAAAACCCAAAAACAAACAAACAAAAACAACAAACAAGCCCACCAATTTAAAATTAAACAAACAAAATAAAAAACCTTGGAAAAACAAGGTCCAAGACAGATTCAAGATCAAGACCTTACAGAGAATTTCTTAAAAAGAAAAAAAAATTCATTTATTTAAACAGTATGTAATTTTATTTCCTCTTAAAAACAGCATAAGCAATTAAATGTTTTCTCATAAAATTTTGAGTCATCCAAAATGGCTCAGTCTCTGTATAAAACTGTTAACACTCAACAGTTCTTCTTAGTGCCACACGGCGTCCCTCTGCTCCACTGCCTGCAGCTGAAACAGAAGCAGCCAGACAAGTTCCCTCTGAATTCATTTGATTTTGAGAGAACCAACGACTGAGAACTGAACATATACAAGTTAACTTTGTAAAGTTAAAGGTGACTTTAATCTCTAATCTACTAATGGCACTATGGGCAAAATATAGGGTACAGTATAACTTTTATCTTGGTTGACATTAAAATTCCTTACTCACTTTAAAAATGATCTGAACAATTGTCTTAGGGAACGTGTTTGGAAATGCATCTAATTTATACTGCTTCATAAACAGAAAATTTTTCTTCAAAAAAAGGAATGATTTTCAAAAACACACGAAAATAAGGATACACATGATAGTGGTGCTCTGGGTACACTGACACCGAGAAGCAGTGCTTGTGTGTGGTGACAGAGACCCGGGACCCATGAACATGTTCCAGAATGTGCTATCCAACGCTTCGCAACGAGGAAAAGCCACAGCTCATACAAAAGTATCTCCATAAAATTCTCATAAATGTTAGTTTTTAAAAAATATAAAAGATGAACAGACTTTCTCTGCGTGCACAGGCAGTGCTCGGTGAGAACAACTCAGGCAGGCACGGCGGGGACAGAGCAGGAGAGGTCTCAGCAAAGACAGAGCAGCTGCACCTAAGCAGCTGTAAGTAAAAGATTTAAAAATACCAGAGTGTACATATGTCAACTATCATAGTCAGTCCATAAATGCCTACAGATCAGCTTGTCTGTCCTGGTAGAAAGTGTCCATAGAAATTCAGGAATTCATACATAAGTTGCCTCTGGTCCAAGAAAATATGCCAAGGTCTAAGCAAACTTACATTTAAAGAGCAATGTTCTCAATTTAAGAACAAAGTAGTACAAAAGGGCTGACAGAACCCCGGCAGTGCGGATCACTGCAGAGAGAGGCTGTTGCAGCTTTGTCACCAGCTGGCCTTCAGAACACAGGTCACAGGTTAAAAACAAAACACAAAAACAAAAACAAAAAACCAAATTAGCCTTAGTTTACAATACAATTGTTTTCAAAAAAAAATTTTTTTAGTACAAAATTTCATAAATCAGGTATTCTGTGGGTCATATACAATCATAAAGGCTAAATTCAAATTCTACATTTTACAAACAAGTCTGAAAAAAGAGGGAGTAAAGCCTGGAAGAATGGTCTCTGGTGTTACTACTGGCCTCAGAAAACAGTGCTGCGGATTCTGTGCGAACAGCACACTGCTCACACGTCTTCCTATTCAAGGCATGACAATACATATTGAAGAGAAGAAACAAGAAAATTACTTGTAACAAATTAAAAGATAGGTGTAAACACACCAGTTCCTGTCTAGCAGTATATAAAGCATACTGGGCTCAGAATTTGTCTGTTGCTAGCACCTGGCTTTCATACTATATCCTTTATCAAATAATCAGACTGAAAATTCAAATGACCATTGAGAAAATCCCTGGTGGCCATACCTCACTCCTCTATATTCAGATTTTTACGAGTTTACAAGTAAATCTTAAGTCCTCTGAAAGTACTTGACTACCTCCTGCCAGGAAGGTGAATGCCATTAACTTGGGGCAGGAGAGGCAGTAAGAGCTCCAATTGTGCAAAAAGTGAGAAGTGGTCGGAGGGAATAAGTGGGTGTGGGCAGCCGCTGATATTATTCTCAACTAGCCAATGGTGGTCCAGAGGTCCCAGGATGGCTAAAGTGTTCAGCTGAGGTTTAGAATAGAAGATGTAGTCAATTATACCCTGAAAAAGAAATAAAAATAGTAAGGCCCAAGCAAGAAAACATTGAAATATCAAGTGTTCTTAGATATATCCTCAGAAGTCATATTTGGTAAAAACAAAACAAAAACCCCGACAATTTCTTCTCTACTCTGGTCACGGCCCTTGTCTTCCCATTAATCAAGCTGCCTAAGAATTTAAACCATCATCAGTACAAAAAGTACTGAGAAAAAGGAGCCATACTACAAACTATTAACTGTGAAACCAGTAACTGTAGCATAGTACCTAACATACTTTAGGAACCAGGACTAGGGGACAAGCTTAGGACAATACTTACGCTCTCACTCATTCGTGGGCGCTCTCTCTCTCTCTCTCTCTCTCTCTCTCTCTCTCTCTCTCTCTCTCTGCGTGTGTGTGTGTGTGTGTGTGTGTGTGTGTGTGTGTGTGTGTGTGTGTGTGTGTGTGCGCATGCGTGTGTATGTTCCCTTAGGGTGCCCCTCCCTCCCCCACTTCCTTCTCTCTCAGGCTTCTACAATAAATCTGTCCATATTCATCAAAACAAAACAAAACAAACAAAACACCAAAACAACACTTGCCTAGTAAACACAAGACCCTGTACTCAATTCCTAGCACAAACCACAAAAAACAAATCTATAGGGCTAGCAAAATGGAATTTACAGGAATAGCAAGATGGCTCAGTGGGTAGAGACACTTGTCACTAGACTGAAACCGAAGTTCAATCCCCAGGGCCCACGTGACAGGAGGGAACAGACTCCTCTAAGCTGCACTCTGACATTAACACAACACCATGCACATACACAAACAAAAAGTAAATAGTGTTTAAGCGTGGCTCAGGTAAACCACAGTGTTGCATTCAAAGGCGTTTCAGTTAGAGCATGGCAGAGGATGCCGTCACTTCACCTGACAGCAAACTACACTACAATATCTGGCTGCTAGTGACCAGGGTGAGGACTAACCAAGGACTGCTTCACTGCCACATTTCACCTGGCTTTTCACTCCGGAAAGCACTCTGCTAGATTATCTAGAAAGACTGACACCAACCACCTGCTTCTCTACGGAAGAACAAGGCACACAGCTGCTGCTAAGTTACGGCTGCTCACTCTAGTCAGAGCAGACACTGGCACTTAAGCCTTAAGTACTTACAAGACTTGCTAATAAAAACTAGGTTTTGAATTTTTTTTTGAAATTAAGTGTTTGAGATCTCCTTAAGACATACCTTGAAGTCAAATGTGTAATTCGTGTAAGGCATCAGGCCATTCTCATAGGCACTCTTTAACTTGAAGCCGTGAGTGATCCTCCCATTGGTCATCCCATTCTTCCCATTACAGCTGAAGTTTGTAAGACTTTCATTGTACCTTAATTCCTTAAAGTCTTTATGGTTTGTTTCTACTCCACCGGTGCTCAAGTACTCTACAACACCTAAACAAACAGAAGCACACTTGTATTTGTAAAGTCTGCCACATAGCAAACAAACACAATTCTAAAAGAGAATGCGAACCTTGACAAGCTGTGCACTTGTGCAAGGATGTGCACAAGTACTCAATTTTAAACACACTTCCAGCAACTCAAAGAGTACCCATCCCATATGAAATACTACTGTTCTCACCAGAATCTGGCAAAGAATTCAGATCTGCACATAGCACAAGCGGAATAGTTCCACATTCTCCCAAGACACTGGATTTGAGGCTCCGAGAGGCTTTGTCAATAATATTCTTCACTTCTGAGAGGAACATCATAGTTTGTACCAACTTCACATCTGAGTATTCAGGGTCCCAATGCATATGAGCGTTAGCCACAAGAATAAGCTGTTTTTCTGTCCCCAGATGTGGTTTTCCAGCTATATTAGATAAAAATAAAACAGACAAATCTACTCATCAGTTGATAGCTTCTTACAAGTGAAATTTCAGAAAGAGTCTAACATATCTACTGATTTCCTACCCAATCACTGGGTCTGATAGACAGCAAAACTAAGAATCAAATCTCTAAATCCGCTTGACACTTCCAGGACTGAAGCCTACCTGAGCAGAAACTGCCCATGCCAGTTACTTTTAGAGTCCTAAGACAAGTGTCGTATTTTTAAATCTAAATTCTCTTAGATACACACTCTTTAGCAGTCATCAACTCTTTGTCTTTTTTTTCTAGTACTAGAGATTGTGCACAGACCTTGTGCATACTCTGCAAGGGCTAGCACCAGGACATGACACAATCCTCAGTCATTACATTACATTACATATCCCAAATTCCACAAGTGATGGAAGCCTCAGTTCTCAGCTTCCAAGTCACTATGTGCATACTTTTAATTTTTAAAATGTACCTTCTCCAAACTCAAGACCCATACAAAAAGTTGGCTTTACCAAACACCATTGCTGACAAGAAATCATGGGAGCTTATGGTATTCTTCTCCCTGAGAGTTATTCCAATTACTATTTACATCAATGTCTTATGACATCTTTTAGTCTTTATGTCTTCTCAAGGTGTAACTTCTTTGGGCAATGGTTTCTCGCCTTTAGCTTTGTAAGAGAGAAAACAACTACTCACTCAATTTCTTCAGGTGTTGGACCAGACTATTAAGTAAGTATACAATGAGTCTCCAATTTTGAAGATATCTAACCTGAACTATGAAATCTGAAGAGATGGGAATATGGATTTTACAGGCAGTAAAACAAATCACTCACATGACATTTCAATCAACTCCTTTCGAAGTTCTAGCAGTACTGCAACTCCAATATTATCTTTCGTCATGACTCTGTTCAACATAGCTTCAGACCCTTCTGAATTAGCCATTGCTAGCTGATTAAATTCAACAGTGTGTTTCTGAACCAAAGTAAATCTGAAACAAAGCACAAACACGGAATCGGGAATACAAAACATTAGCAGACACAAAATCACTTCAGTCATACAGTGGAAAATCCCCCACAGCACCAAACCCCAAATTCATTTAAGGTTATTTCCAGTCTAACTTGGCTTCTTTTTGTGGAACTGAGGATCAAATACCAGGGTCTTGTGCACATTAGGCAAACTCTCTACCACCGATGTACATCCATCCCCACACCATAAACACTGGTGTACATCCCCACACCATAAACACTGGTGTACATCCCCACACCATAAACACTGGTGTACATCCCCACACCATAAACACTGGTGTACATCCCCACACCACAAACAATGGTGTACATCCCCACACCATAAACACTGGTGTACATCCCCACACCATAAACACTGGTGTACATCCCCACACCATAAACACTGGTGTACATCCCCACACCATAAACACTGGTGTACATCCCCACACCACAAACACTGGTGTACATCCCCACACCACAAACACTGGTGTACATCCCCACACCATAAACACTGGTGTACATCCCCACACCACAAACACTGGTGTACATCCCCACACCATAAACACTGGTGTACATCCCCACACCATAAACACTGGTGTACATCCCCACACCATAAACACTGTTTTTAGTTTGTTACTGGAAGAAACAAGACCTAGAAATATCTATACAACATAATACAGTCTAGTTGGCAATCTTTACCATCTGGGCTGGAATAGTTCATTTCATAATTTTTAAACAATTTTCTTCCAAAGCACAGGTTTCCTAGAGGAAATGTTACTTGCAGAATATTTCAATTAGCAGTTTAATTAAAGCTCTAGTAAACCACGCAAAGACAGTATACCCCTACAAACAAGTCTTCAAAAAAAAAAACAAGACCCTTTAAATTTTAAGTAGTCATGTTTTCTTCAATAATAATATAGCACTTCATTCTCTTACATACTAATTAACTGCTATATTCTTGGTCCCATCCTGCAAATACTGAGGACACTATCCTTTAAAAAAACAAAGCAGAGCAGGCAGGCTTACTTTTCTGTCCTGAAGAACACTGCACAGCCATCCACATGCTTCCTCTCTTGTTCAGACATTGTCCTAGCTCGAGACTTGGGGCTGAAGAACCCATTATAGCCGCGTTCTTTCAGTTCTGCCAGGAAAAAACTGTAGTACTGTTCTGTTTCAACCTCCTGAAAAACCGTAACCGGCAAAGTTACTTCAGATAATAAAATCTGCCCTCTGGATTAACACATGTGCAAAGCCTAGAGTGGTATTTCTTCAACAGACCATTTCTAGATTAAAGAATGGAATTTCTTCACAATGTAATTTAGCTACAACCATTCAGAAGACTGTACTGTACCAGTTGCCAATGCCAGTTCTTTATAGGAGTAAAATGAAAGGCACGTACACTTCCACGTGTATATTTACGACTCAGACGTGATGGAACAAAAACCATAGAAAAAGGAATTACAGTTGAAACAGATTGTAATTCCAGACCCATGAAAAGAAAGAAAACTGACCAAATATGTTATTGGGAGATTTGGATAAAAAGCCTCGGCTACTATATAGACAGTCCAACCTTTTCCCACTTCACCATAATGAACAGTGCTGGTAACAAGAATATATCCAGATAATGCCAGAATTTCAGTAACTTTGCCAATTCAAATGCAGCCAGTACACAGGTGCACAGGAGGCATTTAAAACTTTTGCCAATGTTTAAAACCTAGTTGAACCCATTTGCTTTATTTGATAGCACAGGGTTACAAAGGAATACAGTTAATTTTCTCAGAATTCACCCAAACCAGAAAAGGGCAGGATTTTAAGAGCTGCTTAAGCCAGCATTTCATATTCTAGCATGGCTGCTTCTTGTTCTGTCCTGGGTTGGAGGCTCATGTTATCTTAAAGAGTCTTCAGCATGGCTTACCTGCAGACTTATAATATCAGCATTGCAGCTCAAGATTTCTTGAATAATGGCCTTTTTCCTGTAGTCCCAATTTAGTGCCCATGATGGACAATAGCCGTATAACTGCCGGGTCGCATATTTATCACAAAGAACATTATAGCACATGACAGAAAACAAGGCTGTAGGAAAGATAACTGATTCACACACGTGGCAGAAAAAAACCAACAACCATAATTGTTTCAGTAATAGCCCTTATTATGGGTCTGACTTTAACCACTCAACCCAGAGTCACTGAAAACCTACTACTCTATGCCAGCAGTGAAGACAGAAAAACAATTAATTAGGATACAGTGTACTTCAATCTATAGAATCAAAACAACAGGACAAACCAAGACTTATTTCTTCTATGCCACCAACTGTTAATGTGGGATGTGGAAATTTGACAAGCAGTTTCCTTTACTGTCTATTTTCTTTTTCCTATACAGCAACTACAGACTAACTTGGAGACAGACTGTGAGTTTGGTTTCAGAACACTAAAATAGAGTGAGCACTGCAGGGTATTTCATCAACCAAATCCTGTTAAACATACCCTGAGAACTAAACTATTCTCATAAAATGTAGGTTAAAAATGGATTAAAGGCCATTAGTTCAATTTCTTTCTCTCAAGTAAGAAAGCTATCTTGCAATCTTGCTAATATTAAGTACCTTTAGAACACACTGGCATGTGGAAACCTCCAATGTGGAAAGATTTGGGTGTATGTATTCAGCGAATCTGAGTGATACAATAGGTCAGGTGCTCAAGAGTACCAGTATTGATATTCTGTGTGGCGAAAGTCTTCACTGTGGGTGCTGACCTGGCCAGGCACTGTGGGACATTTAGCTGTGTCCCTGACTTCAATTCCTAGGTTGCTATAGTATTTCTCCTAGTTTTAACAATAAGAGTTGTCAAAATTGATACATGTCTCACAAAAATGTAACTGCTCCTGATTGAGAAACAAAGCATTATAGAATAAAATCTTTATCATTAGTTCCCAAACCATATCATCCTATGAGAATACTGCTTTAGGGGGCTGGAGAGATGGCTCAGTGGGTAAGAGCACTGTCTTTCAGAGGTCCTGAGTTCAATTCCCAGCAACCACATGGTGATTCACAACCATCTAGAATGGGATTTGACGCCCTCTTCTGGCTGCAGGTGTACATGCAGATAGAGCACGCATACATAAAGTAAATAAAAAAATCTTAAAAAAAAATATTGCCTTAAGTGTTGCTCATAATCTTAAGCATGTTAACAATACTTTCAGACTTATCAAGACCTGGTAAAAATTAATATAAAAAAAACATGGCTACCAACCTGTCGGTCGTGTTCTGTCTGGTTCTTGTAACATGATCCAAGATCTTGGAGGTGGTTGTTCTGTTGAAACTGGGTATATGTATATATATATATAGAATAATAATAATAATAATTAAGTGATATTCTTACATGTCTTCCTAATAAAAAGTCTAAACAAATAGCCACTTACTTCTTTTTGCAGTACCTGACAAGTTATCGAGCAAGTAGTTCAGTAGCCTTCTTGTTCCATCTGGCTCCAGACAGAGGTTCAATATATCCTGGGTAAGTGGATTTCCTGGGGAAAATTTAAGTAGGTAAATTAAGATAATAAAGTGTTCCAAACTTAGAAAAAATTATGAATAAAATCACCTAACACTGGGCTGGAGAGATGGCTCAGAGGTTAAGAACACTGTCTGTTCTTCTAGAGATCCTTAGTTCAATTCCCAGCACCCACATGGTGGCTCACAGCCATCTATAATGAGATCTGGTGCCCTCTTCTGGTGGGCAGGCACACATGTAGGCTCCACATTATATACATAGTAAATCTTTAAAAAAAAAAAAAACACCTAACACTATAATAAATTATATTACAACAATGTTACATTACAGTTGCTAATGACTTTTGAAAATTTTTATGGAATATTATTTTTATGAAATAAAGCTTTACACTGTTTTTTAAGATTCATTTGTTTTTGTTTTATGTGTGTTTTGCCTGCATATATATCTGTGCATCATGTGCACACCTGGTGCTTTTGGAGGCCAGAAGAGGGGCCCAGATTCCCCGAAACTAGAGTTACAGGCAGGTGTGAACTGCCATGTGGGTACTGAGAACTGAACCTGGGTCCTCTGAGAGAGTAACCAGTGCTCTTAACTGCTAAACCCTATCTCCAGCCTCAAAATCTGCACTGCTTTACGGAAGTACTTTAAAAGACTACTAACAGGTTAATGTTAATATAGAAGTACTCTGTATCAATTCTGAACTGGAAGGATATACAAGAGAGGCTTTCTCTGCCATGCAATGGACTTAACCATTTGCAAAGTTGATGGCTGATAAAAATGATTACACTGCAAGTGTGCATCTTTATTTTTTATTTACTTTTTGGACAGTATTTATGATATACCAAAATGAACTTTTAGGAACACTACCTGGTCCTGTTATCTTTCAAAAACATGAATGCAACTCTTAGAGGCTTTACCCAGAAGCCTTTGCTTTAGGAGACAGCTGTTTATTTATATCTGCCCAGACTGGTGAAGAATCAATCATATTACAATATGCCCATGTCTTGAAACACACTTTAAAAATGTGACTTTGACTTCTTCTGGCTTAAGATATTTCACAATGGTTTGTGCCTCTTTCTCCATTTGTAATACTAATTAAGCACCCACAAATCAACTTCTTTTTAAAAAAGAAACCTTCAAAAGCATAATTTTTAGTACCAGGACCAAATCAAAAATTTTTATTTACTGGGGAAATTGTCTTCCTTATTTTATGGGACGTTGCACTCTGATTTGAACATAAAGGAAAAGCTGTTTATGATACGACAAGGAAGCATGGGGTAAGACAGAAGCAAAGAAAGCAGACAGGCCAGGAGCAGGAAAGAACACAAAGCTCAGACGATAAAGCTGAACAGTCACAGGAACAGAAAGCTGCTGCAGAGCTAAAGCCACCAAGCCTGGGGGACCAGCACTGCCAGCCAACCAGCCCCTTCTAGCTTCTTTGAAACTGTAAGGAAAAAATGAAATCCTACCTTTCAGGCTTAAAGTCTGCAACTGAAACAGTTTTCCCAGCTCAAAGGGTAGAACTCGTAACTGGTTGTAATTTAAATGGAGCTCCCTATTGATATAAAAAAAACTCCAGGAAGTCAGAACACATGTTAATCTTAACAGTTAAAATGTTACAATTAAAAGTTACAATGTTGTTTCTAGAAAAGTATGAACCTGACTGTCAAAGTTTTACACATTATATTCCAGTATCTAACCTTGGCTCTTCTCAGAAAAACAATTAAACTTCCACATGAATGCAACCCTTTGGTAAATACAGGGGGGGAAATTACTTAAGAAAGAAAGAAAGAAACAAACAAACAAACAAGAACAAAGTATAATACAAGCTTCAATTTTTAAAAGTTGTTAAATTCATGAATGTATAAAATTATTCTCAACTGAAATATTTACTTCATTATAGGCTAGAAACATGGTTAGCAAGTAGATTAACAGGGCTAGTTTGACACTTGTGTGTTCCACTATAGATGCTTAAGAAAGCAGAAATGATCCAACAGCCCATAACACAAATCAAAGACATACCTTGTGGTCCACAAAGACACACACTGTATGGTCCAATTGCCATTTTTACTGTTTTTCTTATTTACTGCTCTAAAAACTGAGTGCATCTTATGATAAGGTGTGGCTTATAGTCAGAAAAATATGGAAATCAAATTTTAGATGAGAAAGATTATTTCTACCATCCTTTTTGATACATATCTTGGTTACTTCTCAGAAAACTGAACAAGAAAAATAAGATCTGAGTAGCTGGTTCCTATTTACTCCAAACACATTATATAGCAAAAAAAAAGGGTTCTATCTACCAGTTTGTTTCTGAGGATTAAAAATAGGCATAGTAAATACTCAGTAACTAAGCCAAGGAAAGAGATAAAAGGCTGCCCTGAGGTGGATAAAAACAAGCAACTGAAGCCAGGCGTGGTGGCGCATGCCTTTAATCCCAGCACTTGGGAGGCAGAGGCAGGCAGATCGCTGTGAGTTCGAGGCCAGCCTGGACTACAAAGTGAGTCCAGGACAGTCAAGGCTACACAGAGAAACCCTGTCTCGAAAAACAAAACAAAACAAAAAAACAAACAAACAAAAAAAGCAACTGCTCTAAGGACTTTATCCTTACAGTAGAAGGTAGCAGAACCGCCTGGGAACACCACACTCTGAGCAGGCGCTCTAGGCTTGGCTTTGTGTTATGTACAACTCATCTACCTTCAAAGGTTTAAAAAAAAAACAAAACAGTAAAACAAACCCATTTGCTGAACCTTAAAGCTGGACAGGGTTAGTTGCTTTTTAACTCATTATTGCCAACATCCCTAACCTCTGGCTAAGAAGCCCGTCCAAGATCACATAATTTATAAATAGCAGAGTTAGATTCCCAAAGGAAGTACGTCACTATAAATTCTACTCATGAGACTCAGGCTTCCAAGCACAGTAAGTAATTCTAGCTTTGTTCATGCCAAGGCTTTCCTGCCTACTGTGGGCCATTGGTTCTGAGGACCAATATGATTAAAGACATTTGTGTGGCACCAATTGCTGGCCACAGACAAGTACTTCAAATAAACAATGCTTTAAATTTTTTTGGCTCAAAAATAAAATACATAACACAGCAATAAAAAACTAAGCAATGGACCTACTTAATTTTTATTATTAGACATTCAATTTTTAAAAAGATTATTTATTTATTTATTTATTTATTATGTATACAATAGCTCTGCCTGCATATACACCTGCACACCGGAAGAGGGCATCAGATCACATTATAGATGGTTGTTAGGCACTATGTGATTGCTGGGAATTAAACTCAGGACCTCTGGAAAAGCAGACAGTGCTCTTAACCTCGTCGCCATCTCTCCAGCCCTAGACATTCAATTCTTACCAAAAATCTTTTAATAAAGCTGGGCAGTGGTAGCACTTTAATCCCAGCACTTGGGAGGCAAAGGCAGGTGGATGTCTATGGAGTTCAAGGCCAGCCTGGTCTGCAGAGTGACTCCAGGACAGCCAAGTCTACACAGAGAAACCCTGTCTTGAAAAACCAAAAAAAAAAAAAAAGTGTTTTTTGTTCTTTGTTTTCATAAAAGACATAGCTATGCCTCTCCTTTTTCTCAAATATAAAATACCTTTATTTCCTAACAAGATGCACGCTTCCTTTTTTTTTCAGAGAAACCTACTGTCCAGTAC
The DNA here is from genome assembly GCF_964271855.1 of Acomys minous. Lineage (NCBI taxonomy): Eukaryota > Metazoa > Chordata > Mammalia > Rodentia > Muridae > Acomys > Acomys minous. Next base: position 21,581,030 of record NC_140498.1, on the reverse strand, counting down.
TGAGTCTGCATACCTGAGTGATACCATGTTTCCGAGTTCTGCCGGTAAACTCTGGATTTGATTATGGGACAGGTCCAGATATACCAGATTGTGAAGCTTGGCAATGTCTGAAGGAATACAGGACAGGGAATTGTCACTCAGATGCAAAGCTGTCAAGTGAGTTAGTGACCACAAAGATGAGCTTAAGCTTCTTACTTTTCCTGCAAGACAAAAAAAAAAAAAAAAAAAGAGGGAAGAATTATATAGTGATCTCCCAAATTTGGTCCATGTAGTAAAATAAAATTCATGTTTTAATTAGGTACATAAATTACTATTTTAAAAAGTTTGAGAAGGCTTAACAAGAATCTATTCTAGAAAAATTCACCACATGCACTAAATGATTAATTTTAATTAGCAGAATGAAACTAAAATGTAAACTTTTAAATCAAAGTGTCAATACTTGAGGCTATTTTCATTTTAAGCGCACACTGCAAAGAACTTATCCTTTAAATGACCTCAGATACGATGAACAAAAATATGAATAATCTACAGCAGTGATAAATTTAAATTTTGTGTACTATAAAAGATCTGGGTTTATGTAAGACAAAAATGAATACTAATATCTGGAAAATTGTTCACTCTATATACCAGAAAATAGGAATTTTGCCTCTAAAAAAAAAAAAAGAAAGAAAGAAAGAAAGCTAAGGTATTCTCAGACTAGTTAAGATTAGGGGTAAATTAATTACTCAAGTGATAACTGCATCATTTAAGATAACAAAATCTTGCTGAACCAGGGGGGCACACCTGTAATCCCAGCACTCAGGAGGCAGAGGCAAGTGGAGCTCTCTGAGTTCAAGGCCAGCCTGGTCTACAAAGCAAGTCCAATATAGGCAAAGCTACACAGAGAAACCCTGTCTCGAAAAACCAAAACCAAAACAAACAAGCAAAAAATAAAACAAAAAACTGTGTCATGTGTGTGCCTTCTAAGAAGTAAAGCCTGGTGTGGTGGTACAAATCTCTAATTCTAGCACTAGGGAGTCAGAGGCAGCTGGTCTCTGGGAGTTCTGGGGCAGCCTAATCTACATAGTGAGATCTTGCTCAAAAAACAAACCAAATAAGGGGGGGGGGGGGAAATCTGTACTGTTAATGTACAAAAAGAAAATAATGCCCAGAAACATTTCAGATACTAAACAAACATTAGACACAGTGCTCAGTGACTAAAAATACAGCATTCTTTCAATGCAGTATTAAATCTATACTTAGGCATTTCTTGATTAAGAAGTCAATAGTTCTCCAAACCATAAGAACTTTCTCCACAATCTCCTCAGTGGTTCAGGCCTAATCTGAGAGAGAATGAAACAAATAGATGTAGTGGAAATACAGCAGCCTTTGAGAACCAATTATTGTCTAAGGGATGGCTGCAAAAGCAACCCTGAGACCTTTACTTCTAATCAAGTTAGGGTGATATGGCTTAAATGTTATCCTACTGGAAACAAATGTACTAGACACCAACCAGGGCAGTAGAGTTACCCAGGAAGAATGGGCAACAAACATGGTGATTTCTACAGTTGCCTCAGTTTATTTCCTGGGCAGTACTTGGGGAGTGCTGGAGGAGGAAGCAGGGCAGGCAATCCCAGTTAAGAATGGACTCCTGAGCTCTGGAGACAAGCACACTGACACTGTGGGGGCTAGAATTCAAGGAATAGTACAAAGGAGGTTTCCCTTAACCACTAAATGTGAAAAACTGCCCGAGCCAGAGGAGGAAACACCCAAATGGCCACAGGCTCACTGTTCCCAACTGCTGATGGGAAAACAAAATTCTTTCAACTCAGAAGGCATGGGCTCAAATCCAACTCTGAACCAATGACTGCTCTGGTCTAACCTAGAAAAGCTTAAGATCAAGCCTCAAAAGAATCCAACTGTTTCCCAGTCATTTAACTGCACCCCTGTAACAACGCCCAACGTTAGCTGGAGGAATCCTCTAACGTGCATCACCAAACAAAACAAAGCCTCAGTTCCTCGCACCAATGAAAAACTTACCAAACATGTCAACAAATAGGAACAAGAGAAAAATTAACCAAAACTAAGAAAAGTAACAATGAAATTTGTAAACAGACATTAAAAGTTATGGTGAGATAGAAATTAAGCCCAAGCACCAAAACTGAACTTTCAAAATCTGAATTTACATCAAGATTCAGAAAATGGGGGGAAGGGGAAGCGCACAAGTCAGACAGAGATGGACAAGACGAGATTCACAGCAGATTAGACACTGAAGAAAATTATTGTATTTGAAGGCAGGGCAAGAAAATCCTAAACAAAAAAAGGAAACACATTAAAAAAAACATGGCAGGTCAGTAATGTCTGGTATAACTTTCAACAGTGGAATGCATATGTAATTGGAGTCTCCAAATAGAAATGCAGGAGGCAGGAAAAAATGTAAAACGTAACAGAAAGACACAAGTGGACAGTCACATACAAAGAAGGAAGACGGGTGCTGCCATGGTGGCTCAGGGGCTAGGAACACTGGCTGCTCTTCAAAGGATCAAAGTTAAGTTCCCACCTCCCAAAAAGCAGCTCAGAACCATCAAGAGATCCAGTCCCAGAATTCTGATGTCATGCCCTTTTCTAGACTCCTTGGGCGTAGGCAGCATGTGGTACCCAGACACACACACAGAGATGCAATATCATACACAAAAAATTTTAAAAGTAAAAACAAAAATCCTGGACCTTTACTTCATACCATAAACAAAATTCAAAAGTACAAGCCAAAAAAAATTAAACTGCACTTCATTAAAATTAAAATCTTTAAGCTGGACAGAGAGTGGCAGCCCACGCCTTTAATCCTAGTACTCAGGAGACAGAGGCAGAGATAGGCAGATCTTTGTGAGTTCAAGGCCAGCCAGGCGCAGAGAGAGCTCCAGGACAGACAGTGCCACACAGAGAAACCCTGGGGAGAAGGGGCGGATCTTTTGTGATTTAAAGAACAACATTAGAAAGTAAAAGACAAATCCATAGAAAAGGAAACTATTTGTACATCAAAAAATTACTAGGTCATTTATACTTTTAAAACTCAGAAAAGCTGGAGGCCTGGCTCAATGGTAAAAGCACTTAGCAGGCAAGGATGAGGGCCTGAGTTCCAGTTCCCAGAACTTACATTAAACCCAGACAGTGAGTGTGTATAATCCCTGAGCTCTCAGGGAGACAGGAGGCAGAGACAACAGAACCCCAGAAGCTCTTAGAAACCTGTAGACCTGGCAGACCCGGCAAAGAAACAAAGAACCCCAGTCTTAAACTGGGTGAATGGCTGAGTGCCAACACAAGGCTGTCCTTCTAAATAAGCACAGCAACATTTGTGTACCTGCATTCACATACAAATTAATATACATGTGTGCTACAATTTAAAAAATAAAATAAGGAGAAGAACTGAGTACAACTGGAGTAGGCTTTATTATCTACAGCACTTGGGAGGTGGAGACAAAAGGACGGCAAGTCTGATACAACTTGGGCTTTACAATAATCCAAGCTACTCAGGGCTACGTAGTGAGATCCCATCTCAAAAACACTCAAAGAAAATAAAAGTAAAATACTATTTCTCCAAAGATACACATAAGGCCAACAACCACATGAAAAGATACTTAATATCATTATCCATAAGGGAAATGGAAACGTGGCCGACCCAAATCACAACAGTGAACTACTTCAAGCACACTTGGATTGACACACTGGGACAGTAAGAGAACCACCAGCCTTACATGCCACTAGCGGAAATGGAAAGTGGCTCAGGCACTTAATCAGCATAGCACTTTCTTTAAAAATTCAATACAGAGCTAGCTGGAGGTGATGGTGCATGTCTTTAATCCCAGCACTTGGGAGGCAGAGGCAGGTGGATCACTGTGAGTTCGAGGCCAGCCTGGTCTACAAAGTGAGCCCAGGACAGCCAAGGCTAACACAGAGAAACCCTGCCTTAAAAAAAAAAAAAAACCAAAAAAAAATTTTTTTAAAGTTCAATACAGAATTAATATATGACAAGCACTTAATTCTTAGGTATATACACAACAGAAATCAAGATATAGGTCCACAGAAGAATGTCTTAAGTCTCAAAACTGGCCAGCACTCAGGAGGCAAATCCTTTAATCCCAGCACTCGGGAGGCAGAGGCAGGTGGATCTCTGTGAGTCTGAGGCCAGCCTGGTCTACAGAGTGAGTTTCATGACAGTCTAGTTTACACAGAGAAACCCTATCTCGAAAACCTAAAAAAAAAACAAACTAAAAATGAGACTCAACTGGAAATGATCTAGATGTCTGTGGCTTGATGAATGGATAAATAAAAGGTGGTATGTTCTTTACCATAGAATAATATATGCTAAAACAAGGATCAACCTTGAAATGCTCGTTATGTGAAAGAGCTGGTGATCACATATCACATGAATGCTCACACATGAAATGTCCAGAACAGTAAACACCCACCAAGAAGGAAGAGTAATAGTGGCTGAAAGGGATGTTGAGGAAAATGGAAAAATGAATGCTAGTAAGTACAGAGTTCCTCTTAGGAAATAACGCAAATGTTCTCAAACTGAGGTAACAGGCAGAAATATATAACTACACAAGGTTGATGAATTATATGATGCATGAACTGTATTTCAAGCTGTGGTAAGAAAGAGAAAAGGAGACCAAAAAAAAAAAAATGCTCCTTATGCAAAGAAAACTATAAGCCCAGTGTGACGGTTAATCTAGGCTATCAATCTGAGAGAATCACTATGGAAACACGTCTGTGATTATCTAGGCCCGGTTAGCTGAGATGGGAAGGGTGGTACCACTCTATTCGAGGTCTCAGACTAGATAACAAGGAACAAAGGGGCTAAGCACTGGCACTCAGAGCCTGTGCAAGAACTGCACCCACCCGCCTCCTGCTCCTGACACTAGATGCTCCCATCTATCATGATGCACTGTAGTTCTTGAAACTGAGAGCCAAAACAAACCCTCCCTCCCTTCCTTCCTTCCTTCCTTCTGGGTGACTCAGTCAGGTATTTAACACAGCAATGAAAGGTAACTGTCCCACAAACCCAGAAAAGACCAGCGATTCCAAACATAGAGGCTAGCAGGAAGTTGGGAAGAAGAAAAGGTAGGCAGGAGAGAAAACAGGAATAAAAATGTCTTCACGGAGCCCATCACTATGGACAATAAATATACGCCATTGATAATGTGAAACCTAATTATCAAGATTTCTCTAACCAGACAAATAATTACTTTTAACAACAAAAAGAAAACTGCATAAAAAAGAAAACAATATAAAGGCACACAATAATCAAATGGCTTAAAATAATAAGAGGAAAAATATAAAAGGCAGACTTATGGGGGAAATCATATTTCATACAGATCAAAGATAAAATGTCAGTAAATATCTAGTTGTAAACATTAATGTAATAGGGGAAAGACCTAAAACTCAGGACAAATTTTTCCCGTGAAGGTAATTTACTTTTTTGGAAAAGGGAAACTGAAAGAATTCACTAACAGTAGTTCTAAACTCTTTAGGTAGTATAAGGACAGTATTACCCAATGGAAATTTACTAGAAATACACACTATGCATCTCTATTTCTGAGATTTTTCAGATTAGAAATTATTGGCATACAGACATTATCAGGGAAATTCCTAATCTGATAATCTGAAATGCCCTTAACTCTGAAATTTTAAAACATGGCCACTAAGCTTTAGATCTCAAGTACTTCAGATTAGGAATGCTCAAATCTCAAGAATAAGTAAGTAAAGATAGGTGAAGTCTCCAGCAACCATAAAGCTGAGGCTGGGTTGGCTCAGTAGTTGAATTACAATTTAGAGATGGCTTTGGTGATGGACAAGGTCAGCCACGTCATGAAGCTGGAGATCGTGTTGTGTTAAATAAACTTTAATGAAAAACATGGGGGAAAATCTCTTCAAAATACAATGGTAAGTGAAAAAACAGTAAGGGGGGGAGGGAGAACATCATTTTATATCAAAAAAGAGGCATGGAATAGCATAAATGTCTATGTGTTTGCACAAAGCAATGTCAGAGGACACAAAGAAACATGAGTAGAAGTGTAATGAAAACAGACTTTGGCTGTACACCTTTAAAAAATATTTTTGGGGGGACTGGAGAGATAGCTCAGAGTTAAGAGCACTGTCTGCTCTTCCAAAGGTCCTGAGTTCAATCCCCAGCAACCACATGGTAACTCACAATCATCTATAATGAGATCTAGAGCCCTCTTCTGTCATGCAAGCATATATGCAGGCAGAACACTGTATATATACAAATAAGTAAATCTTAAAAAAAAAATGTGTGTATGTGTGTGCGTGTGTGTGCGTGTGTGTGTGTGTGTGTGTGTGTGTGTGTGTGTGTGTGTGATATCCCCTTCCTAAACTGCTCTCAATCTCAGTTCTATTTGGTTTGTATCACCATCTCCGTATTCAGCTAGTCTAAGATGCTTTCCTTAATCCTGCCAGGCTAGTAAAACCTTCTTAAAGATAACACTCCAAGCATTTGTGTTCTATAATTATTACAGGTTCGTAACTACGATGTCAGGACTCCTCCTACATTTTGTAAAATTCTGAAAATCTTTATATTGAATCACCTACCCATTCATTCATAAAATTCAAAGAATGATTCAATGAATGGCACATAAATAATTTCTAGTAAGCATCTGTTGTCACTACTCAGACTTTCTTCCTCTCACAGGACAGTGAGCCTGGCCCACTCGTGACATCTGGAAAACAGGCACCTAACAGAGCAGGAAGCTCATAAACTGATGATTCTCAAGTTATTCTTTTTTGTTTTGTTTTGTTTTTTTGTTTTTTTTTGAGACAGGGTTTCTCTGTGTAGCCCTGGCTGTCCTGGACTCGCTCTGTAGACCAGGCTGGCCTCGAACTCACAGCGATCCGCCTGCCTCTGCCTCCCGAGTGCTGGGATTAAAGGCGTGCGCCACCACGCCCGGCTCTCAAGTTATTCTTAATAAGTATCAAAAAGTGCTTCACATAATATTCTCTTTTTAAAAATCGCAAAAGCTTCTGATTCAGAATGTTAGTCATGGTTTCTTATTCTCCATAAAAAAGCAAATCTGATACTGTTTTCTCAATAAACTCAAATGCTACAAAATATCACATATAAAAATTAATGTGTGGCCTACAAGGCAAGGTATCTGCCTCAAAAATCTTTCACAGGTTCAGACCCGAGCCTGAATCTCCCGGAAGCTTCCTGTGTATAGTTCTGGTTGTACACTTCCTCCTGCCCTACAGTGGTAGCTCAAAAAGCCTGGAACAAATACAACTGTAGAGCCCAGGTGTACCTCTAAGTCAGGTAATCACATTACTGCTCCCATCTAAAATTTGGCATCTTCAGACAGAATTTCTTTTTTTTACATATCCAATATTAGATACCTATAAAGAGATTGCTGGTGGTAAGCAGTAAGTCCTACCCCTAGCCAAGACACTACTGGCCTCTGACTGCTGCTGAGTGAGGGAAGTCAGTGTTCTCCAATGAAGTAACACGTGGTCCACACCCCAGGACAAGCCTCACATTCAGGAGTAAGTGGCCAATACAAACTGAACTCCATGTGGGTTTTGTTAAGAGAGAGAAAAAGAGGGAGGGAGGGAGCGAAGGAGGGAGGGAGGGAGGGTGGGAGGGAAGGAGGGGGGGAATGAGAATGAAGTTGGACAGGTAAGGAGGAGTTGGGGATGGGGAGTGAGTATGACTGTATGATTTAAATGTATTATATGAAATAAAAAACTAATAAATCATAATTTTAAAGCAGCTGATTGTTCAACAACATCGTTGTTGGCCAACTGTTGCACTGGAGAACAAAGGAAGCGAAGATGTGGCAGACGACCTGGAGAGCAGGGAATGCTGGGAGCAGTGACGGGGTGAAGGGGTACTTTCCAGAGTATCTGTCCCACAATCACAAGCAACAGCTAAAAAGTAAGCTGAAAGCAGATGCTGAGGCCAAAGAGAATCCAAGTGTCTTAAATATATTCAAGATAAAAGAGGAACTCTGAAACCCTGAGGAAGAAGATCCTGTTAACCCACCAAGATGCTGGCTGGGAGCTAGAAATGATGAAGGCAGGCAACAGGCAGGCAGAGCAGCTCACAACCAGTGAAATCTGGCTCCAGTCAGACCAATCCCTGACTAGAAAAGGCCACCCTCCTTCCATAATTAGCTAAAAAATACACAGTAAACTAAGGAAAAGAAGGCCATGGAATTACCGTTTCCAAAAATGAATAAAAAATATCAAAGGCCTGAAAACCGTAAGAAAGCAAGAAATAGAACTAAACCTCCAAGAGATTCAGGAAGGAACAAAAAAAAGAAGGAATCATACAAAAGACATTAAAAAGGTGATTTTCAGATGACGGACACTAGGCAGCACACAGTGTCAGTGAGAGGTGGAAACAAAGTGAGCTCCTATCACTGTCCGACCTCCTCACTGGTGTCCTGACTGTCCTCTTGTTACTGACAAAGCCACTTAAAGAAGAACAGGTTTGTTCTGGCTCACTGTTCTAGTGCAGTGCTTCTCAATCTTCTGAATGCTGCGACCCTTCCTAAAGTTGTGGTAACCAACCATAAAATTATTTTCATTGCTATTTCACAACTGTAATTTTTCTACTATAATGAGTCATAATGTAAATATTTTTGGAGATAGAGGTTTACCACAGGTTGAGAACCACTCTTCTAGGGACATTCCAACACAGAATAAAAGACAGTAATAGGCGGAAAGGGTATAGTGGCAAAAGCAAGAAGCCAGCACAGCACCAACATTCAGGAAAACAAAATGAACACAAAATGGAATCAGAGTAAATGGAAAGCTCTTCAAGGCCCTTCCCCAGCGACCCACGTCCTCCAGCACGACCCACCTCTTAGAGCCCGTACAGCTCACACCACCAGCTAAAGTATTCAAACACGGAACCCAGAGACAGACACTTCACATTTAAGTCACAACAGAGCTGTTATTTCTAACACATAGAGATCTCTTAAAAGCTCAACAACAGAGCAAAAGAACCTATTAAAACAGTCAGAAGATCTGAACAGATACTTTATCAAACACATCAGTGACAAGCCTATAGGAAGATACTCAACACCACACGCCATTAAGAAACTGCAAAGTGACTGATGGGCATGATGGCACACGCCTCTAATCCTAGCTCTCGAGAGGCAGTGGCAGGTGGATCTCTGTGAGCTCCAAGCCAACTTGCTCTACAAAAGCAAGTCCAGGATAGCTAAGGCTACACAAAGAAACCCTTGGGGGCTGGGGAGAAAAACTAAAAAAAAAAGCAAAATGCCAAAAAGCAAGGTGGTGGCATATGCCTTTCATCCTAGCACTAAGGACACAGGAGGCAGGCAGATCTCTCTGAGTTCAAGGGCAGCCTGGTCTCCAGAGAGAGTTCCCAGGATAGCCAAGGCTACACAAGAGAAATCCTATCTCAACAAACAACAACAAAACCCCTTCAAATGTAAAAGGAGATGGCGACAATACACTATCTCAAAGCACTGAGGACACTAAATCCTAAGGAGGCTGCAAAACAAGAATTCTTGTTCACTCTGGTGAAAACAGTACACAGCACTTTAGAAAATACTTGAGCAGTTTCTGATAAAAAGCAAAAATAATCTTAGCATATAAGCAACAATTATGCTTTCTTGGACCTTAGTAAAGCCTACAGGCAGATGTTTGGAGAAGCAATATGCAAAAATGCCAAAACCTGGAAGACCCCAAGATGTTCTTCAGGATGTAAGCAAGAGATGATGGTACTTCCAGACAGTGTAGGGCTACACAGAATGAACTATGAGCCATGAAAAGACACAGAGTCTCTAAAGCCATGATTCAATAAAAGTAGCAAATCTGGAAAGGATAAATATTGTATGATTCCAATTATTCCACCTTCCTGAAAAAGCAAAATTATGAATACAACAGAGACATCAGTTACCAGGCATGGAAAAATGAACATTCTGAAACAGAATTCTGGGGGCAGGAAAACTATTCTGTATGATGCTATAATGGCGGACCCATGCTTCTATTACTGAAGCATGTGGTTCTTCAATCGTCAGTGACTCCTTAATATAAGCCCTCATGTTGTGGTGACCCCAATCATAAAATTATTTCACTGCTAATTCATAACTGTAATTTTGTTATTGTTAAGAATCATAATGTAAATATCTGATAGGCGAACCCAAAGGAGCTATAACCCACAGGTTGAGAACTGCTTCTCTATATAATTATGCAGAACATCAAAGGGAATCCTAATATAAATTACAGACTTTGATGATATGTCAACTTACTTTCTAACTGTAATAAATGTTATCACTGACGTAAGATGTTAACAATGAGAGAAATCAGTCACAGGGGTACAGGAACTTCAGATTGTTTACTCAATTCTGCTGGCAAAGCCAAACTGCTTGCAGTAAAAGACCAGGCCTCAAAAAATAAGGTGGAAGAGCTAGAGAGATGGCTCAGAGGTTAAGAGCACTGTCTAATCTTCCAAAGGTCCTGAGTTCAATTCCCAGCAACCACATGGTGGCTCACAGTCATCTATAATGAGATCTGGAGCCTTCTTCTGACGTGAAGTATACACGCAGGTAGGATACTATATATAATAAATAAATCTTTTTAAAAATATGCCTGGACAGTGGTGGTGCACGCCTTTAATCCCAGCACTTAGGAGGCAGAGGCAGGCAGATCTCTGTGAGTTCGAGGCCATGCTGGTCTATAGAGCGAGCTCCAGGACAGCTAGAGCTGTTACACAGAGAAACCCTGTCTCGAGAATAACAACAACAACAACAATAATAATGTGGCTCAGTGGTTAAGAGCACTCACTGATCTTCTGAAGATCCTAAGTGCAATTCCCAGCACCCACATGGCAACTCACTACTGTCTGATGACCTCTTCTGGTGTGCAAAAGTACATGCAGACAAAAGTACCCATATACATAAATAAATAAATAAATCTTTAAAAAATAAGGCACAGATCAATTTAGGCAGACATCTACTGTCAACCTCTGGTGCAGACATACAAAAAGACAAATACACAGTTTTTCTTTACAAACTATACATCAGTGTGGTGGTTTGAATAAGAATGATCCCCCCCCCCCCAATATATACACCCATATTTGAATGTTCAGGGAATAGCATTAGGAAATATGGCCTTGGTGGAGTAAGTATGTCACAAGAGCTTTGAGATTTTCAAGGGCCCAAGCCAGGCCAAGTGTCTCTCTCTTCCTGCTGTCTGCTGATCTGGATGCAAACTCTTCAGCTCCTTCTCCAGCATTGTGTCTGCCTGCTGTCTGCCTGCGTGCTCCCATGCTTCCTGCCGTGATTATAATGGATTAACCCTCTGGACTCTAAGCCAGCCCCAATTAAATGTTGCCATGGTCATTATGTCTCTTCACAGTAATAAAAGCACTAAGGCAATCAGGCAATAAAATAAATGAAAGAATGTCTCTTTATAAATGTATCTCAGCTAATGAAAAAAAATTATAGAAAAGAATCTATACTACAACCCTCAAAGAATGAATGGCATTGGCCAATAAACAGCAATAGGAAAAAGCTTTCTGGTCTTACACCGCTCCTAAAGAAAAGGCCCTGTATCATCTGCAAGAAATCACCTAGGAGATACACCTTAAATCCTGTCCAAAAGCTTAAACCTCAGCTCTGATCTCGACTCTGGCCTCAGCTGTCCATTTGCAGAAAATACCAAAGATGAAGAACACGCTAAGCTGTCTTCTGAGTATGCACAATCTAAAAGATACAGACTGGGAAAACAACATGCTGGATTGTCAACACATAAACTGCAAGGAAAAGAAAATTTGGAGGGGGAACCTGTAATAAAAATAGATACTAAATAAAGAAAGTGGAGGAGCTACTCTACAATGCTTAAATAAACACAATTAAAAACTACAAGGAAGGACTGGCAATATAGCCTGATATGAGCACTGGGACCCAAACTGGGGTCTTCTGGGAAAGCAGCATGTACTCTTAACCACAAAGCCATCTCTCCAGCTTCCTATGGAACTTTTAAATATACTGTCTTTAAGAAACCTATGCTAGCCAGGCGTGGTGGCACACACCTTTAATCCCAGTACTTAGGAGAAGGAGGCAGGGGCAAGTGGATCTCTGTGAGTTCGAGGCCAGCCTGGTCTACAAAGAGAATTCCAGGACAGCCAAGGCTACACAGAGAAACTTATCTCAAAAAAAAAAAGAAAGAAAGAAAGAAAGAAAGAAAGAAAGAAAGAAAGAAAGAAAGAAAGAAGAAACATGCTAGCTGGGCATGGTGGTGCACATCTTTAATCCCAGCACTCGGGAGGCAGAAGCAGGCGGATCTCTGAGTTTCCAGGACAGCCCTGGATAGAACATAGAGAAACTTGTCTCAAAAAGCCAAAACAAAAGAGCCGGGCGTGGTGGCGCACGCCTTTAATCCCAGCACTCGGGAGGCAGAGGTAGGCGGATCACTGTGAGTTCGAGGCCAGCCTAGTCTACAAAGTGAGTCCAGGACGGCCAAGGCTGCACAGAGAGACCCTGTCTCGAAAAACCAAAAAAAAAAAAAGAAAAAAAAAAAAGCCAAAACAAAAAGAAAAAGGAATGAAAGAAATGTGGGCTAAATCATCTCTTCCAAGCAGTCTCAGCATTAAAAGACTTTAACGAGGCTGTTTTCACACACAAGCTAAAATAACCAATTGATCTTGCCAGGAGAAGGCCTAAACTCCAGCACCAGGAAGAGGAAGAGCAAGGCATGCACGAGGACAAGTAACAGGCCAGCAATGGGAGTTCAATCCTGACTCAAACCATTTCTTTTCTCTGGCCCTTCCTGCTTCAAAGAGAAATCAGCATTTGTAAAATACAACTGTTGCTTTTATTTACATATATTAGCATTAGGAAACTTAATTGTCCAACATGTCTTTAGTCCCTGTAACCTAAAGTCCATGCAGAGGTGTCTTACCACTTATTTCAAGCTCTGCCCAATGTGATTTCTTTCCATTCGCTGCTTCCTCAGAGGACATAATTGTGTACATCCTCCGAGGGTCAGGGGGCTCGTATTTTTCTTTGGGCATGCCTGTTAAATAAATCAAGAAAAGAAACCAATCAGCACATTCTTGTAGAGGAATTTTAATCCAGCAAAATGGCTGCTCTGGCAAGGGCTCACATCCAAAGATCTTCTAGGTCTGTGTGATCTGGCTGGAACGCAGACATGCATCTTTAATCCCTCTGGGGGCATACAGACCGGCCTTTAGTATACACCTTTAATCCCAAGCAATGACATCTAATCGAGGGACAAAGTGAAGAATCAAAGAAAGATTTGACAGAATGACTCAGATAGGAGAAACCCAACCTTTAGGCAAGAAAGAGGCAAAGATGGGGGGGGGGCCGCAGGGGGGGGACACAGTACAGTTCGGTCCAATACAGTTCAGTGCAGTTGAGGCAGTTTTTCCAAGTAATTCGGTAAGAAACAGATACAAGTCAGTTTGAATCAGTCAGCTTGGAGAAGAGTTTGTGCTGGAACAGCTGAGTTAAACCATCCATCCAGAGTTTAGAAAGAACCAGAAAAGATGAGTTTACTCAGCAGTAAGTCTCAGGGGATGAAACATTCTAGGCCTAGGGATAGTTACAACAGAGATAGAAATGCTCTAGGCTCAGCTCAAACCATGGATTTGAAATGCTTAGGTATGGCTCTCATATCATCCCATCACCTGAGGAAATAAAAACACATTTATGGGGCTGGAGAGATGGCTCAGTGGTTAAGAACACCGCCTGCTCTTCCAGAGGTCCTGAGTTCAATTCCCAGCAACCACATGGTGGCTCACAACCATCTATCTATAATGTGATCTGATGTGCTCTTCTGCAGAAAAAGCACTCATATACCATAAATAAACAAATAAAGTTTTTTTAAAAACACATGTACACATACTGAAGAATCAAATAAATAAAAGTATCATTTTGTTAAAAAGCAGACACCCATATTAGGATCACTAAATATGATTTGCTAAGAAAAAGAACTAAGAGTTCCATGTAGAAATGGCTACTTTTAGTTCCAGGATACAGTTGATTAAATCCTGGAGCTAATAAAGGTGATAGCTAAAGAAAATATAGCTATTAGCTTAAAAAGGGCTCCACTGGCCAAACAAGAAAATCTCAACAGCACATGAGTAGCTACAACTCAGTCATTATACACTACATGAATCCAATCTCAGTTAATCTTTTACATTCATCCGTGGGTATGTGCATGCACACGTGTTCATGTATGTGGAGGGCAGAGGGAAACTCACAGAAGACATCTCTCCTACCATGTGGGCTCCAGGGAGTCATACCTTCATGCAGTATGTCCACGCTGGCTGCCCATTACTCACCTAGTAATTGTTTAGATGTACTGTCACAGTGTCATAGTGCCTGTGTTTTAAGTAACTTATTTCCTTTCCTCACATCCCCAGATACAAGATAATGATGTTCACAATTTAGAGAACAAAGAGATGTAAAGTGTTTCCTTTGACTTAAAATATAAAAGTTCTCGTAACAAGAATAAATTAATAAAGGAGGAAAAAAAATAAATAAAAGTTCTCAACTTAAAGGAAAAGCTCCTGCTAGCTCTGCAGTTCAACTATTAATCTCTCTAGTATGCTTAATTTAGAAATTCAACACAATCCACGTGTTTATGTGAGTGAGTGGGTGTATAATATATACAGGATTGGTACTACTGAAGTTTCAGGCATCCACTGAGAATCTTAGAATGCACTCCACTATCGCATGGGGACCCTGCTGTGCTCCAGATAAGTCTCTTAAACTTCTCTGTGGCGGATCCACTGAATTGCTAGTATCAGTACTCGTGTGCCCTGGAGACACTGAGTAAAACAAGCATTTCTCGAACAACAGCGACTGCAGTGCCATTACAGTTCATCTAACAGTCCATCTAATATGGCAGACCAAATGATTAGTGGGCAGACAGTAGGTACAGTCCAGACAGACTGGATGAAGGCATCATCATTTCCTGGGTATGGGATAGCACAAGTGTTCATCACGAAATGGCTTTCGATCTAAAACTTGTGAGTTTATACTTATTTCTGTAAGTTTTTGGTTGTAGTTTGTTTGATTTTCAAGATAGGGTTTCTGTTATGCAGTCTTGGCTGTCCTGGAACTAACTAACTCTATACAGGCTGGCCTTGAACTCAGAGATTTGCCTGCCTCTGCATTATGGGTGATGGATGGGATTAACGGTGGGCACCGCCACCCAGCTTATTTCTTAAAGTTTTCCACTTACTATTTTTGGAAAAGACTACAGACAACTGAAACCAGAAAAATAAGCTACCAACAACACAAAGTTCTTTGTAGGATAGGCAGCTGTAAATATGGTGCGAGAGATATACAACAGGAATCTAGGGTACCTTTCAGTGTTAAAAAGCAGACTCTAACGGGGTTTCATGTCAACACAATAGAAAAACTATGCTTTCTTAAGGGAGATTTCTTTATACAATCGTTCATTCATAAAATATTTGTTGAATCTTTTTAGTATGTCAAGCACTTTGTCATTAGGAATTTAAAATAAATCAGAAAGCTTTAACCTATAGAGGAAAACGAAACTGTTCCAGCAATGTAGTCATATTCTAGCCCTTTCTTTTTACTTCTTTATTTCTTCTAGATGATATGCACACTTTTTGGATTATAACGAACCTTTATACCACTCTCAAATTATTCTCCCTAAAGCTGAGTTCTATCTGATTACACTTCTGATGCTAAAACGGCAGAGTTTAACTAACTTCCGATCCAATGTCAGCATTAAACTAAGGATCTACCTGACCCTCTCTGCGCCTTTTTCTGATCTGTTGGAATGGGGATGTAGCTCTGTGGTAGAACACCTACTTAGCACATACAAAGCAGTAGGTTCCATCTTTTGCACTGAATTAAAAAAAAAAAAACAACAACAACAACAACAGAAAAACCTAAATCTCTACATCTTAGAAAACAAATTCAAACTCCATAGTTTATCATTCAGAATCCCTACTTTCTTTTCTTTCTTTCTTTTTTTTACTGGGGGGGAGGGTGGTTGGTGGTAGTGGTTGTTCAAGACAGGGTTTCTCTGTGTAGCCTTGGCTGTCCTGGACTCACTCTGTAAACAAGGCTGGCCTTAAATTCAAAACATCTGCCTGCCTCTGCCTCCCACGCGCTATGATTAAAGAAGTGCACCACAATGAACAGACTTAGACGTATTGATTTTCCAAAAACCATTCTGAAATGAATAGCTTCACAAGAGACTAGAGTAATCCTACACCAAATGTACGACATATAGCTCATTATTTCTTTTACCTTATAGTAGGAACTCAATAAAAGTTGGCAAACTTCCAAACAGATGAACAAAAAGGAGTCGTAAGCCGTATTTTCAATGGAAGAAGTAGGAAAATAGTGATTTTTATGGGGTAGGAGGTTGACAGTGCTGGGGTGGAAGCTAGGGCCTTGTGCATGCTACGCAAGCACTGTACCACTGAACTACACATCTAGCCAAAATGGTGATAGTGTAAAATAGAAGTAAAGGAAATTCCAATTGTACATTTTTAAAAAAACCTTCCTATTTTTCATTATTGCTTATTTAGAGTAGTGCACCAAGTCACTATTCTAAAGCCATAATGCCTCCTACAACCCAAGTTAATTTATTTTGGAAAATAATACAAATGACAGACAACTCATTCATAGGTACGATACGAAATTTTTAGGCAAAAATGAAAACTAACTTGCTATATTGTTTCTTCCAAGACATACTGAAATGCTAACACAAGAATTTGGCAAATACTACTTTTTTGTTTGTTTTTTAAAAGATTTTCTTTTTAATTTGTTAAGTATATAGTGTTTTGCCTGCATGCACACCAGAAGAGGGCATCAGATCTCATTGTGGATGGTTGTGAGCCACCATGTGGTTGCTAGGAAGTGAACTCAAGACCTTTGGAAGAGCAGATAGTGCTCTTAACCTCTGAGCCATCTCTCTCCAGCCTGCAAATACTATTTTTTAAAATGGGAATAATCTGGAATTTTGTATTAAAATTATGACAGGCCTACCACAGGCCTTAAAATAATTACCTTGTCCCCAGGCCACAGCTGCAGAAACCTAGCCCAATCGTCTACAGAGGCTTCCACTGGCAGCTGATGGAAAGAGATGCAGAGACTCACACCCAAACATTAGGTGGAGCTCAGGGAACCCCAAGAAGAGAAGGAAGAATTATAGGAGCCCGAGGGGCTGAGGACAGCACCCACAGAATCAAATAGGAGGGCTTAGTTGTGATTACTTAGTTTCGGTTTTTTAGGCCTCCTTACAGTGGGAGAGGGGGTGACTCTGACTCCACCTGCTCTTGGGACCATGTTCCTCCTCGTGGTTGCCTTCTATCAAGTTTTGTGCCTAGTCTTACTGCACCTTGTTATACCATGTTTAGTTCACGTCCCTGGGAGGCCTGCTCTTTTCTGAAGGGAATTGGAGGAGCAGTGTATGTGTGGGGGTGGGGCGAGGGGGGCTGGGAGGAGTGGAGGGAGGGAAAGCTGTATTTGGAATGTACCAAATGAGTGGAATACATAAAAAGGAAAAATGTTTACGTTGTTTTGACACATACCTGCTGTATACTATAAACTAAGGTGATGTGAATCTAGTACAAAGATAATCGGCTGGCTCTCTTGGAGGACAGTTTAAATAACTGCAGCCTCTATTTCGTTATGCACTTCCACTCTCCCTTTACCCTAAATCACCTTGACTCCCAGTCATCTCTGGGAGGATCAGGGACTGGAGACCTGCCTTGGGAGGAAAGAGGCATGGCATTTTTCTCTCTTTTTTCTAGGCAGGTTTCCACCACATTACAGAAAGAAACCTCAGGCAGCTGTCCTCGCTGACACTCTTAGTGCACTGGCAGAAATCAAACTACACCCTGCCAC
Organism: Acomys minous; assembly: GCF_964271855.1. Taxonomy (NCBI): domain Eukaryota; kingdom Metazoa; phylum Chordata; class Mammalia; order Rodentia; family Muridae; genus Acomys; species Acomys minous. Next base: position 21,563,145 of record NC_140498.1, on the reverse strand, counting down.
CTCTCTGCACAGCTTCTGGTCTAGCCTCAATCTTCGGGGTAGCTCTTGAGAACGCTACTACAGCCGATGCATACACACTATGCATGACAGTGCCTCAGAGCCAACTATTTACGTTGTATAAAAAGAACAGGGAAAGTAGTGAGGGAAGAGAACACCAAAAGGACCTTACTAAAAAGTAATTAGCCTATTGGGCTTCAAACCTGTTTTTCCTCCTACGATGTTTGCCCAGATTTTCCAAGCCAAAATGAGTATTTCAGACTCCAATCCTAACACAAATTTCTCATCAACTCCGCCTTAACCCCGTCAGCTCTTGTCTGGGTAATGTGCACAGTCTCAGATGTATTTCTTGTTCTACTCCTCCTACCTTCATCCACTCTAGAATCATCTTTGGAGACTGCCCCCAAACTAGATTTTACTTGACTCTCACTTGTCTCACCTGAGACAAAGTGTCAAAATATAGTTGTTCCACCGTATCTGCCAGGGATCCATTCCAGCCGGCTACAGGAACCCAAATGAATACAAAAAGTTCAGGATTGCCTTACATGAAAGATCACAACGTATCTTATGGTTTAAACCATCTCCACATGATTTCTAATACCTAATACAAGGTAAGTGTTGTACGGTTGCTACAATACCTCATTTGAGGAGTAAAGCAAGAAAACAATCTGTATATGTTCAATACACGTATAAGCGTTTTTGTAATTTTCAGTCCATGGTTTGTTGAGTCTGCAGATATGGAAAACTAGCTCTACATGAAGGAACAGAAGAAATCCAGGATCATTGTTATAATGAATAATATGTATTTACAACCTGCCTGTTTCCTCTGAACTCATCATAGACAGATTTCATCGCTCACTTACCTCACTCAAACCTCTGTGCATTAACACATGATACTGCTTCTGCCTGAAATGCCCCAGGCACCACATGGTCCCTTCCCTTTGCTCAAATGCCAAGCTGGATATCTAATTCCAAAAGGACAATTATCCCTCGCCAACAATTTACCATCTCCTGCCCTGATCTATTCTATATTCACTAACCTCACCTCAGTTTAAACCTACCTATTGCAGTAAACACTCTGTGTATTTATTTATACTTGAAATATTCTTATAAGCCCATCGTACTCAATGTTTACATGAATTCAAAAGGGAAAGTTATGATAGTTCTCTCTCTCTCTCTCTCTCTCTCTCTCTCACACACACACACACACACACACACACACACACACACACACACACCAGAAGCTACAGTTCAGTTCATCTTATCAGGTATATGAAAAAATACCTAGGCTTCAAGTCATGAAGGTGAAATCAGAGAAGCCAGACAAAAATAACCTTCCTACTGTCCATGGGAACACGAATACTGGTTCTAGGACACCTTGGGTAAGAATCAAACAAAGAAACGAAGCAAAAATCCAGAGTCATAAAAGCAAAATTGGAGTTGTACCGCTAACTGCCACACACTGAGCTACCATATAAGAGTATTTCTTGCACACTCACTACTTTTCAGGCCTATTAGACACTTTGTACACATTAAAATGGTACCCTCAAGTCAAGTGTGGTAGTGCAGGCCTCTAATACCATATACAGAGGTAGCCTGGATTACACAGTGAATTCCAGGCCAGCCAAGGCTACATAGAGACTTTGTTTCAAATATATGAATAAATAAACAAATAAGTAAAAAAATTTTAAATCTTAAAGATATTGTAGCCGTTGATACTACTCTTCTCCACATACAAAAAGGGAAAAACCCAGAGAATAAGAAATAGCTACTATGCAGTATCTGTATTGTCTTAATTACAGTACTTTCAGAACTGTTATGGAGTATACTAGCTTTTCTACCCTCTATGCTGATGTCCTTATTCTCTTATTAAGACCTAAATGACCTCTCTAATCCAAGAATCCTGACCTCCTTTACTCAGTCTCCCCATTTTTACTACTTGCTTTTCTAAGTATGTCACATGCAGCATCTCTCAGTGGGTCCCCACTGGATACAGGAAAGTGTTTTACCATTTTAAGAAAAGCAGCCAAAGTTGTTCTTGACTTCTCTCATCTGTGCATCCTATGCTGCAGAGTCTAGGTCATGAATGACTTGAGAATGGAAGCACTGTGTGTCCTCAGAAATGCCCTATTCAGCCTGACAACGCTTACTCACCTTCTAACTTCAGCTCAAAGATGGCTGATGTAACTGCTTCAAAGGTTCCCAGGCAAAACCAGAGTCTTCCCAAGGATATATAAAACGCTTTATATATTTCTAATTGCCATACAACCTGCCGTGTCTATTCTTCTTCCTTCTCTCTGCACCACTGCAAACCTACTCTGAACTGAATATTTTCAAATACCGTGTTCAAGTATACTTAGTTCTTCCATATAACACTTGTCTGGAAAAATGTGAAATGTTCCAACATAACTGACTTAATACTGAGTACATGAAAATGTCTCACTTGTTTATGTGCTATTTTATTAGTGGAAAAATAAATTGGACAAAGATAAAAAACTGCCCAAGGTGAACCCAGTTGTACAACAACTGAGAAGACAGGCACAGGCACACTGAGGATAAGTCAGCTCCTCCGCTGCTGTGGGCCACGCCCACTCAACCCTGGAGCTTTGGCATCACTGCTTTCCAGGCTCTCAGGGAACTCTTCTAGCAACTCAGAGAAACTTACAAGCAGCAACGCTGCAGATATCCAGCTCAAATAAACCAGCTGGTTTCTGAAGTACCACAGTTATTGTAATACTTATCTACTTCTTAACCATTTAATATGAAAAAATATGCTACTATTCTTAGGAAGTTCCTGTTCTTTTTAATGTTTTGAGTGTTCTACTTCCTCCCAAGTCCTGTGGTTTCCATACAAAACCTGCAACAGCAGCTTTATTAAATGTCCCATGGCTTCACAGTCTTAACATTCTACTTCCAGGAATTTAGAACAAAAACTTTTGTCTTCCCCCAAATTCTCACAAAATACTTACTATATCCTAAGAAAACAGCAGAACGTTGCTAAGCAACCTGATGCTTTGATCTCCAGTGAGCACTGGTTGACTGCTCCACTTAAGTTCTAGCCTGACCCTCTAGAGAAGCAAAGTTCCCAAGCCTGCAGTCTCATGTACACCATTTCAGGTGTTCTCTGCTTTGACCCTCTTACCAAACACTGGCATTCTGATTTTACATGGTCCTGTATTAAAGAGCAACCAGGCAGTCTTCAAGCCCATTACAAAAGGAGTCACGGGGCTGGAGAGATGGCTCCGCGGTTCAAGGCTAGACTCACAACAAAAGGAGTCACAGATCTCATACCCAAGTCACTAACTCAGTATTACTTCAAATATGACTTGACTTATACTTGCACAGTCTCTTCCCCACCCTGATGCCTAGTTACCTTTGCCTCACTTTGTAGCCCCTCCTTTGCTAAAGGGGAACAAAGCTCAGCAAGCGCAGTCCTTCAAAACCTAGGCTGGACACACCTTCGTAAAGCTGTTCTCCATCCATTCCCATTGCTCCAGTGACATCGCACCACTGCCGTACCCCCAAACCTGACACCTCACTGCGCTCACTGCTCCCTTTGTTCAGAATGATCCCTTTCTCTCAGTGTTACTTTTTTTACGCTGCCCCCGCACCCTGCTCCCTAAGTTTCATCATGCTTCTGTTGCTTGAAGCACTCCGTCTACCCACTGCCTCGATGCAGGACGGGAAGGCGGAAAGCGAGCACGGTCATCTCTGAATCCTCACTTCTAGCTCAGGGCCAGCAACTGCTATTCCTCAATGTGGAGCTTATCAGAAAAATATAAATGGACAACAAAACAGTAAAGCCCGAAGAGAAACATTAAGGCAGCCTGAATCCGCCTCCATCTTAGATTCAAATAATCATTATTTTCTTCTTTAATTACTTATTCAGTCACTAAACTCTACTGCATTCCATTGTACTCAAATGTCATATGTTATGTATATAACTAGATAATACTTGGGTAGTGTTTATTTATTGCCTCTCATTGTAATATGGCTACCTCCATAGCCTGAGTAACAGGTACAATTAAGAAAAAGTGTAGCTAAAAGGTTCTAAAATCAGAACTTTCTCCCCCACAACAAAAATGTGTGTGTGTATGTGTGTACCTAAATAAATCTTAAGTAAACATTTTAGCTGATTATATGTGGACATTTTCAAAGTGACAAAACATCTATCTGAGCTCAAGCTTTTTAACCAGATGATCCTAACCAGGGGGCCTTGCATGTAGGAAAGGACTGCAAACGTACTGAAGACATGGATCCTTCACTACACAGGGCGGAAGAATAGCCAACCATTTATTCCATATGTCTTACCTATATTCTTTCTAGACTGTACTAGATTAAAAACTTAAGCATTGTGCTGCACACCTTTAATCTCAGGACTCCAGAGACACGAGGATATCAGAGTTGAAGGCTGGCCTAAACTACAAAGAAAGTTCCAGGCCAGCAGGGATTATATTTTGAGAGCCTGTACAGTGGGATGTCTAAACATTAACCAAAATACTAGTTTAAACTGCATGTACAGCTGGGTTGTGGTGGCCCACACCTTAGTTTTGTTTTGGTTTGGTTTTTTTATTGTTTTTTGAGACAGGGTTTCTCTGTGTAGCCTTGACTGTCCCGGACTCACTTTGTAGACCAGGCTGGCCTTGAACTCACAGTGATCCACCTGCCTCTGCCTCCCGAGTGCTGGGACTAAAGGCGTGGCCACCAAGCCCAGCGGCCCACACCTTAAATCTGAGCACTCAGGGAGATAGAGGCAGCTGGATCTGCCTCTTTGAGTTTGAAGCCAGCCTGGTATACAGAGTGAGTTCCAGGGCAGCCAAGGCTACACAGAGAAACCCTATCTCCAAAAAAAAACAAAAACAAAACAAAACAAAAAGGCATGTATAGTAGGCAAATTCCTATGCCTTTATTTGTAGTCAGGACCAGGTTCTGATCAACTTCTAAGTCTGTTCAAAGTAACAGCCTGAAAGTTCCCAGCAACCACAACACATCTGACATTATACAAGGATTGTCTTTCAAGGAAAAAAATCTCCAGTCACACAAGAACATGTCCTTCTGTCTATGTTAGCAAGCATGTTGTGCCTCTACTGAGAAACGGTCACACTGACCTACTTTAAATAGTATCTACCAGTTAGACTTCTCCAAAAACCAAATACATAACTATTATATCACACTTAACATCTGTCTTTCACAAACACAAAGCCTAATCTCTACCCTCATAACTGTAATATCCTGGTCGAGTCACTTTAGTCATTCTAGGTTTCAGTTTCCTCATAAGCAGCCTAAGGGAATTAGAGTAGACCATTAGTACCATGTAATTTTAATTCTAAAATGTTTTCTATAAAGCATCAACTTCAAAAGACTGGCAGCAACTACAAAAAGCAAAATATGCCTTCGCAATCTTTTGACCATCCTACAGAACTGTTGTGGAATGGTGAAGAACGCTAGGTAAGTGTGGGAAACACCGAATTGTTCGTCCCAAACACAGGCAGGGAAGAATTTAAACCTAGAAATAATCAGGCAATTTACCTGTAAAACAGGTTTACCTGTACTCAAATTTAAGCAGATAATTTAAACACAGTAACGAGACGATCGTTCACAATGTTATCATTTGCAGAACAGTTAAAAGGAAAGATTACAGTCGCGTATGAGCAGACTCTAAAGACCGTGTCAAGGTAGAAAGTCAAAGCCGGGAGCGCGGGGTTTACCAAAGAAAATAACCACTGACTCTGAAAAGGCTAGGTCCGCTTTGGTTAAACTAGGGAAAATTTCTTCGAAGAATTAGTACTCGAGTCCTGGGTCCAATAATCTCTACAACTGATAATCACTTCTATGACCATGTAATCCGATCCGACCCGCTTCTAACAATAAATATCTGCCTTAAAGTGACTTTAAAATACTTTCGGAGTGGGGTCGGGGGGGGGGGGGGAGGTGAGCGCTCGGTGCGTCCACGACGCGCCAAGTTCTACGCCGCACAGTGCGCCACCCCTACACGGCCACTTCTCCAAAGTTGCCTCCGGTTCTTAGCTCCTAGTCCCGGGACACCAGGTCCTTTCTAGGAGCGCGTGACCAGACCCGGGGGGGCGGGGGGGGGGGATCCGAGAAACCAGGGCTCACGCCGCCGCCCCTCGGTACGCCGCCGCACTGCCGTCAATCAACGCTCCCCCCCACCCCACCCCCAACCCCGGCCGAGCCCCGGGACTCCTCCGCGCGGGGGCGCGGCCCGGGGACCGACCGGATCGCTAGCGCTGTGTGTCAAGGAGCGAGACGGACAGACGTCACTCCGAAAACTACTTAAGTTGTGTGCGAGCGAGCGCGCGCTCGGGGGTCCCCAGGGCACGACCCCGGGGGTGCGGGGGGGGGGAGGGGGAGGGGGAGCGCAGGCAGCAGAGCCTCGGCGGGACGTCGCTCCGGCCCGTCGCGCTCACCTCTCGAGCTACGCCGCCTTCCTCCGCCGCTGCCGCCGCCTCCTCCCGGTGAGTGCAGCGGGGTCTGCCCTGTGGAACCACCATACCAGTCCCGCCAGCTGCTGCAGCGCCGCCGCCGCCGCTCTTTGTTTTCCCCCTCCTCGGCCGCCCGGACCCTCACGAGCCGCCGCTACGCTCTGCCGCCCTCTCGGCCCCCGGCCTCGCCCTCCGCGCCGCGCCCGCCGCCGCCTTCGCCTCCGCGCCGTCGACGCCGCCGCCACCGACGCCGACGCCTCCTCTTCCGCGCCCCCCTCGTTTTCATTGAAAGCAAACAAGCATCATGGCGGCGGCCGCCGTCCCCCTCCCACCCCAGCCAGCGAGCGCCCCGCTCACCGCCGCCTCTCCAACATCCCGGCTTCCCATTGGCTGACGCTGCGGGACGCGACCATCCCGCGCCGGGCGTGGGGGTGTGTGTGTGGCTCTTCGCAGGCCGACGCTTTAGCCCCGTCCACGTTCCCCCGGCTGACGAAGCAGTGAGCCAGCCCGGCGCGCTCCTGCCCGCCCTCCCAGCCACTCTTCCCGCTCTCTGCCTATCCTTTCCCGAGCTGTCTATCTCCTCCTCTCCTAACGCTGTTCCTCAGCTGCTCTCTTTTTCTTTCTCGTCCACTTTTATCCCCACTTTTCCCTCCTCTCGATTTACTTTTCTTTTCCTTGACCTGTCAATCACTTGGGAGAGCACAGACAAGCTCTCAGACGGTTAACCTTATCCGGTATCTTGGATCTGCCCAGAGACAAAAACTATTCAATCTTGAATAGTCAACTAATTGTTCCTGCCCTAACTATGCAGAAAACAATTAAATAATAGGCAGTTTTTGATAATGGGGTTCTAGTTTAAGCAACGAGCCATAGCCGCATTGAAAAACTTACACAGTCTATTCAGGACAAAACTGTGGTTGCAGGTAAACTGGGAAAGAAATGGGCTGATTAATGATGCTTACATCAGGAAAAAGTAGCTGACTAGTATAATGAGCACAGAGATTAATCAGGCTCCACCTTGCTTGAGTCAGTGTCATAATGTGTGAGCAAGGGCAACCCCCGACAAACTTAAAAAGCCCAGGTGATACAGGCTGAAGGGGAACAGTGTGAATGAAAACAGCTGCCCCTACCCTCGTGGCAAGTCAGCCCAGAAGAAATGAATGTGAAATGGCTTCCAGGAACTAACAAGGAAGAAATAAATGCATGGCCCTCACGGAAGTCTATCTTGAGTTCCAGGATGTGAGGAACAAAAACCAGGGTGGCTGTGGCCTGAGGCAGAGAAGGGCTGGCAGAGCAAAGCACTGAGGGACAAAAGCCCTTCCAAGAACCAGATGTTCTGTTCAAGGCAAACAGTGTGTGTTGGCGTGGCCCCAGCATTGCCTCGAGATCGTCACTGTCTGCCATTTACCTGGATAGCAGTGTCACTCCAGGCTTCTAGTGCCATGGGACACTGGCAAAGTTAGGGCAGTGCAAACGCCTGTCAAACATGAAGAATTAGTAAGGACAGGTGCAGACTAGCTACCTGGAGATATTCCTCCAAGCCCTGACCTACTCAAGTTGTTCAGTGAATATTTTATTTACAGGGTACCAGGCTGAGGGGGCCAGGGGTGTAGACATCCTGTTGGGCCATTCCCGGTCCGGCGAGCCGTGCCCTGGCAACCTGTGCTGCAGCCTAGAAAAGAGACGTTCCTCTTTGTAATTCATTTGCCTTCAAGGGGAGCTGCCTTTTTTGAGAGTGACTGGATGCCTCCAGAGGAATCTACTTGTGTAACCAAAACCTTAGCTTCATTAAGCAACAGCTCTATTATAGTTCATGAATCAGATGCTTAGCTAGACAGTTCTGCTGGTCTCACTTGTGCTTTTTCATGCCAGTGCCTCACGAAGGTGGATACATGTTGGATATCTGGCACCTTTGTGTCCCATGGTGAAGTCCTCCTCCGTCTGTGTTGGGAGTGCTCCCTTATGCCTTTGTGAATGAGCTCCTCCCTCCAGCTGGAGGTCATTCTAGATTACTAACGGGGCAACTCCCTGGCTCTGAGAGGAAGGAAGAAGAAGCACTTTGGTCTTCTAAAGTATGCCTCTTTCTCGGTATTCCCTCCACCAAGCAATCACAAGCCCAGTGTGGACTTCAGAGAGGACACAAGCAAGGGGACAGCTGTGTGCACACAGAAGGGGGTGGGGGTGGGGGAACGGGACCTGTTCGGCACCATTGAGGTAGACGAGCCCTGCCAATACTGGCATCCTAAGAAGTGCATGCCACTGTTCAAACTGATTACAGGAACAAAAACATAATGAAGACTGCCCGACGAGGGTGATCCTGACAAACTGAACTGCCAAGGAACCAGAGTGCTTAACATACAAAATCTATGGTAAGCGCAAGGAAAACCCAGAAGTAGTGGAGACTATTTGGTGAGCCCGAAATATGGACCCTGGGTAGCTATTTCAGCTCTGAAAGTCCTGCATGTCCTGTGATGAGTGAAGACTCGGTGCCCAAGGACCAGCTCTGACAACCTGGGTCCCTTATTCCTGTGTAGTACCTCCCTTTCTCTGTGCTCAGGGGCACAGTGTTCTCCCCTTAGAATCTGGTATTATAAAGTTACAGGCCTCCATCGATCTTCCTCATATTGTTTATTGTCTCTAGGTCTAGTGTATCAGACTCCATTTTGTTCAAAAGTCAGTTCAAACAGCTTTAAGGAGAAAGAAAGGAAAGAAAGAAAGAAAGAAAGAAAAAGGATTAGTTGACCCAAATAGCTTTAGAGGCCAGGAGAAATAAACCCTTCAGGTGTGGTTTAGTCTGGGACTAATGGCATTCTAAGGTCGACTCGCTTCCATGGTGACCATACCATCGGAAGCCATATTGAAGCAAAGTACATGTCAGCTTCTACAGGGGCTAAGACCAGGAAGAAATCACGTTCCACCCCCACCCCCACCCCCATGTCATTTAGGCTGGATTCAACCTCACCTAAGGAATATATGGAAGAAATGAAGTCAATAGGCAGAGGAGGGAAAATGGAGGCAAGATACGTGTTGGGAAAGAAACAGAATGGCAGGAAGACACAGGATCCTGAGGTTTATTTTTCTGTTGGGTCTCCTACCCAGAGCCCCCTGCCAGCTTCTTCACGGCAAGTCTGATTTGCCCTGATTTCACCATTAGTAGGTGGAATTAGGAGAAGATGCCTGGAAACCTTATAAACTAGAAAACAGGGCCTCTGTTCGGAGCTCAGCATGCTCCCTGAAGCCTCACCTTAGAGGATCAGCCAGAATGGGACGAGGCAGCAGAGCAGGTTGGTTTCTGCGTTGACACATATGTCATGGTTTCAAAAAATTAAGCTAATTTTCCATTGTTAAACAAAACTTATTATGGACTTGGAGGATACCTCAAGTGTGCAGCACTTGCCTATTGTGCACAAGGCTCTGGCTTGTGTCTGCACTAGAAATAAATAAATAAATAATAAAAAATTGTTAGTCATGAATTGGGGGAGGGATAACTTAAAAAGCAGAAAAGCATGAAGAGGAAAGTGTGTCTCACCCTGGTTTACACCCCAACCGCGCCCCTAGACATTGAGCATTCGGATTTATCTGTAAACCTCAGGCATAATTGCCAGATAAAAGTACTTAATCCCAAGAGGAGAAGAACTGAGGTGTCCTCCTAACTCCTAAACGTTTCATGCCCTAAGGCTTGACGCATGTGCTGAGAATGTCATGAAACAGTTTTAAAGTTATATCGCTCGCATTCCAAGTACTATGCCCAGGATACTTTTGTGTCACTACCAGATACCACTTCGGGCTAGTCAACCTGCAAATTTGTGTCAGTGGATGCATCCAAAGTGGGCAGGGTGAGGAGATGGCTCAGCGGGTGAAAGCATTTCCTTGTGGGAGCATAAAGACACCCATCTCTCTGACTCCGTCATAACCGCGGCGCGCACACTCACCCTCCAGACAGTCTTGGACACCTTGATTAGCACTGGCTGTCCTTCTCCCGGGACTTCCTGGTGGTTTCAGGTGTGGAATGACAAGTAGAGGGCAGTCGGGTATGGTTTTCAGAAACTTGGCCCCAGCAACCAGCCAGTGATTTGGTGTCAGCTCTGAAGTGTAAGGCAGAGGTTGGAGTTGGGTTTGGGTAATTCTGGAAAAGCCTGGAAATTCCTCCCACCTCAAACATAAAATGCTAACGCCTACAAGTGATTAATCACCGATACTCCCCTGGGTGAAGAGCACTTTCAGTTGCATTGCTCCTGATTACAAGAGACGAGATGTTAGAGTGATAACAGGAGCCTGAGCTGGGGAATCCGAAATGTGCTTATTATAGAGACTGGTCTAAACATTGAGAGAAGGAAGATTTTGTTGCTGGCAGATAATAAAAGGCCTATTAAGATCCCCAAAACTGCCGGGCGTGGTGGCGCACGCCTTTAATCCCAGCACTCGAGAGGCAGAGGCAGGCAGATCGCTGTGAGATTGAGGCCAGCCTGGTCTACAAAGTGAGTCCAGGACAGCCAAGTCTACACAGAGAAACTCTGTCTCAAAAAAACAAAAAGAAAGAAAGAAAAGAAAAGAAAAATCAGCCTGATTTACATCATGAGTTCCAGGACAGACAGGACTGCATAGGGAGATCCTATCTCCACCACAAAAATAAATAAATAAATAAATAAATAAATAAATAAATAAATAAATAAATAAATATCTCCCAAACTGAGCCAGTTGTGGTGGCATATACCTTTTAATCCCAGCACTTGGGAGGCAGAGGCAGGAGGATCTCTCTGAGTTCGAGGCCAGCCTGGTCTACAAAGTGAGTTCAGGACAACCAGGGCTGTTAAACAAACAAACAAAAAACCCTGTCTTGAAAACAAACAAACAAAAGGATCCCCCAAACTCATCCTGTATCCTGTGATAATTAATTTGGCTTGTCAACTTGATTGGGTCTGGAATCAAATGACAGGTCTCTGTAAGGGATCCTTTTTTTTTTTTTTAACTTCTTCTATTTGTTTGCTTTGAGACAGGATCTCATATGTAGCCCTGAATGGCTTAGAATTCACTATGCTGACCAGATTATACCAGAGGCAAGGCAAAGGGTACTTGGTGATTGGAGAGTACAGAAAACTACTTAGCTCATGGTGGGTAGAAAGTAGAGAGAGGAACAGGAAGGCACAGGGGTTACAGTATCCTCCTCAGGGGCATGCCTCCAATGGCCTAACTTCCTCCCGCTAGGCCCCACCTCCTATAGGCTTTACCACCTCCCAGCAGCACCACAGGTTGATCACCAAGCCTTTTAAGGCATGGGCCTTTGGTGAATGTACAGGCTCCAAACTGTAACACCTGAGATATCTTTGGACTCTGGCTTCAAGAAGGCCATTATCAGATGTGGCCCTTCAATATTGATCAGAACCACAGGCTGAAATAAACATTTCCCCTTTATAGCTTTTTCAGTCTGTGGTTTCATGACATTAGCCAAAGGAAAAAGAGACCAGAACAGTGTGACGTCAGTGTTGTCAATTTGATCAAATTTAGAATCACTCCAGAGATGGGCTCTAGGCAGGCCAACAGATTGCCTTGATTGGGTTAACAGAAGTGGAAAGACCTAAGCACTGTGGGTAGCACCATTCCCTGACTTGGATCCTGGACTTTATAAAGGGAAAAGGGGGCCGGGTAGCAGCAGCCATCCATCCACTGCTCTCTGCTTACTGACTGCAGACACACTGGGACGAGCTGTCTTAAGCTCCTGCTGCCATGACTGCCCTCCAGTGATGGACGGTGACCTGGAACTGTGAGCTAAGTATCATCTCAGCAACAAGGGAACCCCAGAACAGGGAACACGTTCCAGGAAGGAGGGCAGCACCCCTGATTATATCACCAGTGGAAATTCAAACCAGGCATTTTCACTTCCTACCTAGTGGTTGGAAAGACTTGTTTTGTTTTGTTTTCTCTTCAATTAATACTGTTCTCTTTACTAAAGATTTGTATTGTGTGAAAATTAGCCACTTTAGGATGTATACTTCAGTAGCATTCAGGGCACTTGCAATACTGTATACCCACCTCCTCTCTCCAGTTGTAAGGCATTTTCATCCCACAGCAGTGTGCTTTGGAGATGTCTTGAAATGCCACTTTACCTCATTTACTGCTGTGAAACAACAGACACTAGACTCGCCAGAAGATCTTGCTACTGAATACACTGTTTCAGTTTATAACTGGGGATGGAGAAACACCTGAATGGTTAAGAACACTTGCTGCTCTTCCAGAGGTCTGGTTCATATATAAATCACTACTAGCAAACTGAGAGGGGCTTTTGTTCTGTTTTGCTTTTTTTTTTTTTTAATCTTTGTGTGTGTGTACATGTAATAGTGTGTGATGTATGTGTTTGTGTGTGTGAATGTGGGCATGAGATTGTCATTGCGTGGTCCTGAGGCCAGATGACACCTCTGGTATTGGTTCTCTGCTTCCAGCTTATCTGAGAACAGCAGTCTCTGTTGTTCTCAGCTGTGTATGCCAGACTAGCTGGCCCATGAGCGTCTGGGGACTCTTGTCTTCTCCCATCTTGTAGTAGGAACACTTGGATTCCAGGAGCACATTAATGCATCCAGTTTTTATGTAGCTTCTGGGGATTCAACGTCAGAACCTTATGTTTTTGAGGTAAGTTTTCTACTCACTGAGCCATTCCCCAATCCCCAACTGTCTTTTTTTTTTTTTTTTTTTTTAAATAAGACAGTGTCTCTTCAGGCTGGAGAGATGCCTCAGAGGTTAAGAGCCCTGGCTGCTCTTCCAGAGGTCCTGAGTTCAAGTCTCAGCAACCACATCTCATCTGTAATGAGATCCGGGGCCCTCTTCTGGCCTGCAGGTTTACATGCAGGCAAAACACTGTATATGTACATAATAAATAAACAAATAAATAGGTCTTGTTTTGTTTTGAGTGTTTGTTTGTTTGTTTGTTTGTTTTTTGAGACATGGTTTCTTTATGTAGCCTTGGCTGTTCTGGACTCACTTTGTAGACCAAGCTGTCCTGGAATTCACAGCAATCCACCTGCCTCTGCTTCCCAGAGTGCTGGGATTACAGGTGTGTGCCACCGCACCTGGCAAATAAATAAACCTTTAAAAAATAATAATAAAAGACAGTATCTTCTGTATCTAAGACTGGCTATGAACTTGCTATGAGCCAAAGATCATCTTTTATTTTATTTTATTTTATTTTATTACACATGTATAAGACAAACTACATACAGCAGGGAGAACCATGTGACAATCATGAGAATAATGAGTTCTATACATGTTACATTCATAGTGACTTGGCCATCTGCATTTGTCTCATTTGAAGCAAGTGTTTTTCCTGTCTTATTGTGTCTAAATTTCCGAATGAGATTCAATATCTATCGTATCTCAACTCTAATAGCTTAACTTCTTTATCTTGATCTAAAACGATCTTCTCCCCTAACCAACTAAGCTTGGTTGTAAAACTATACTATTTTGTCTTCAATGCCCCTCAGAGACTTGAGAAGGAATAAAACTTAAATTCCTGAGTGAACCAGCAGTGTGAGTTAGCAGCTTCTATAATGTACAAATTGACTTAAGACAGTTTACTGCCTGACCAGTCACCCAAAACACTTTATAGAGTTGGAGCCTCATCTTCAGCTTTCTGGCCTAATATCTCTGCCAGACTTGTTTGCAGGGCAGGAACTATTGAGGACTTGCTTCCCCTGGCTTGGCAGAGTGTAGCCGTCGACTCTGCCTGCATCTAAGTAGCTCATTTTTAGGCAGATTCTGTTTGTGGCAGGAACGAGGACATTTTGCCCAGTGGCTATTTTGCCACCTTTGAAGCCGTGTCCATAATGAGGCTCTTTGATGTTCATCATCTTCTTTGAGGTTGGCTGGGTGTTGTCAAGAGTTAACTTGTCTTGTTGTCGAAGAAATTTAGGATTGTAAGAACAGCTTTAAATGCCATATTCTATGTGTCTCAGAGGCTTTTGAAGACGAGCCAAAGATTATCTTGAACTTATTTATTTTTATCTTGTTTATTTGCTTATTTTAGATAGGGTCATATTTTGTAGCCTTGGCTGGCCTGGAACTGGCTATGTAGACTGGGCTTAAGGGAATGCAAGACCATGCCTGATTTATCTTATTTTTTATTATGTTCGCTCTCTCTCTCGCGCGCTCTCTCTCTCTCTCTCTCTCTCTCTCTCTCTCTCTCTCTCTCTCTCTGTGTGTGTGTGTGTGTGTGTGTGTGTGTGTGTTTTATATATATATGAATGCATGTACCTGCAGAGTCCAGAAGAGGACATCAGATCTGCTTGGGGGTTGGAGTTAGTGGTGATTGTGAGCCACACCTAACATGAGTACTAGGAACTGAATTTGTGTCATCTAGAAAAGCAATATGTGGTTGTAACCATTGAACTATCTTTCTAGCCTTCTTTTTATTATTAATTTTTTAAGAGGGGGGTTCAAGACAGGGTTTTTCCTTATAGTCTTGACTGGCCTGGGATCATTTTTGTAGACCAGGCTGGCTTCGAACTCACAGAGATCTGCCTGTCTCTGCCTCCTGAGTGCTGAGATTAAAGATGTGAGCCACCACGCCCAACTCCTTATTAATAAGTTTAATCACATTCTTATTTATTCTGTGGATGTGGATGTGCCATAGCACAAGTGTGGAAGTCAGAGGACAACTTGAAAGAATTGGTTCTCTTCTTTTGTCATGTGGAGCTCAGGGACTGAACTCAGGTCATCAGGCTTGGCAGCAACGACCTTTACAAATTGAGCAGTTTCACAGGCCGGGTCTTTGAGCTCCAGATCCCCTGACTCCTCCTCCGATTCCTCCTCCTCTTCTTCCTCCTCCTCCTTTTCTTCCTCCTCCTCCTCTTCCTCCTCCTCTTCTTCCTCCTCAGCTCACAGGCATGCAGCACCACTGGTTTATGTGATCCCAGGGATCAAACTCAGAACTTTATGCATGCTAAGTGTGATGGCTAATCTTTCTTTTTAAAAAATATATTATTATGTATACAGTGCTCTGCCTGCATGTACACCTGCAGGCCAGAAGAGGGCATCATATCCCATTATAGATGGTTGTTAGCCACCATGTGGTTGCTGGGAATTGAACTCAGGACCTCTGGAAAAGCAGTCAGTGCCCTTAACCTCTGAGCCATTGCTCCAGCCCCTGTGATGGCTAATCTTGGTTGTCAACTTGCCTACATCTGGAATCAACAAAGACCCAAGCAGCTGGGCACCCAAGGGAGTTTCTTGATTAGATCATTTGAGGTGAAAAGACTTACCCTAAGTCCGGATCATCTGAGGTCAGAAGACACACCCAAAATCTGGGCTACTTTTTTTTTTTTTTTTTTTTTTTTTTTGTGGCAGCTTATATAAAGGACATGGAAGAATGATGTTTTGGGGATTTTGCCTGCTTGCCCTCACACTCTCTGGCAAGTTCTTCTAACCTACTGCTGAGGCATTCCTTCACTTGTAGTAGAACCTACTTCAAGATTCCAATGAAGATTGAAAGAGCAGATTGGAAGAGCAGCCGAGACATCCAGCTGTAGACTAAACAACTGCCAGGTTCTTGGCCTTTCTGTCCAAAGCAAGCTATTGCTGGACCAGCCAGACCACAGCTTGGGAGACACTCTA
Organism: Acomys minous; assembly: GCF_964271855.1. Taxonomy (NCBI): domain Eukaryota; kingdom Metazoa; phylum Chordata; class Mammalia; order Rodentia; family Muridae; genus Acomys; species Acomys minous. The sequence continues at coordinate 21,547,105 of NC_140498.1, read as the reverse complement.
CTAAATCCTATATATATTGCATATATTATATATCATATATGTGTGGTAGATGTAAACATGTTTTTGTTTTGATCCAAGTGTGGGATATGAAACAAACTTGTGTAAGGGTGTGCGGTGTTTTCCCACTGAAAACAGAATTGTGAGAGAACAGGCAATGTTTGTCCACTGGAAAAGTAACTGCCTCTTGCGGGAGCATGGTCTTTGCCAAATGATAAACATCCTAGTATGGACTCAGAGAGGATATATATATATCCAAAAGGCGGGGCTTTTTGGTCTTGGCAGCTCATCACTCCACTTCGAGGCACTCCTATAGAGAGCCACTCCAGTGAATGCTTCAAGGTCCCGTGTTCCAGCTGCTGTTCTGGGTTTCAGCAGCTGTGGTTGCGGTCACCTTCGCTGAATTGCTGGTTTACTGTTTCACTGGTCTGCTGAAATCCTGCCAACTATGCCAATGGGATCACTCCATGAAACTGAGTCTAAAAAGGTCTACTTCTCCTGTTTCCATTAGCCTCTTCTCTCCTACCTAGGGTAGATGGATTGGAAGGGAGGTATAAAGAACCCCATATAAAGTAGGTTTGAAAAGGTTCAAAGCCAAGCTGGGTGTGGTGTGGATGTCTTTGATCCCAGCACTCAGGAGGCAGAGGCAGACAGATCGCTATAAGTTCAAGGCCAGCCTGGTCTACAAAGTGAGTCCAGGACAGCCAAGGCTAACACAAAGAGACCCTGTCTCAAAAAACCAAAAAAGAAAAGGTTCAAAGCCTATATATATATATATATATATATATATATATATATATATATATATATATATGTGTGTGTGTGTGTGTGTGTGTGTGTGTGTGTGTGTGTATGTATATATATATATATATATATATATATATATATATATATATATATATATTGTGTGTGTGTGTGTGTGTGAGAGAGAGAGAGAGAGAGAGAGAGAGAGAGAGAGAGAGAGAGAGAGAGAGAGATTGAGAGTTGGAAAGATAGCTCAGCTGTTAAGAGTAGTTTTGGTTATGTTTGTTTGTTTGGCTTGGTTTTTTGAGACAGGGTTTCTTTGTGTAGGCTTGGCTGTCCTAGACTTTCTTTGTAGAACAGGCTGGCCTCGAACTCACATTGATGCATCTACCTCTGCCTCTGCCTCTGCCTCCTGAGTAATGGGATTGAAAGGTGTGCGCCACCATGCCTGGTGAGTAATTGTTCTTAACAGAGGATCCAGGTTTGATTCCCAGAACCCACATGGACTTACAGATGTCTATAACTCCAGTACCAGAGGATATGATGCCCTCTTCTGACCTCCTTGGCCACCGGGCATGTGGTACACAGACATACATTCAAGCAAAGCACTCATACATATAAAATTAAATAAATCTTTACTTCATTAGTTAATTAATCCATCCATCCATTCACTCTATCAGTTCCTCTGGAGAGCCCTGACTAGTGCACTAAGCATGCTTGCACTTCTTCAACTGAGCTACAGCCCCAGCTCTGACACACGGAGTTTTTGTCAGAAATGTTTTATCACAAATACATGATAGTTTCAGCGTTTCTGCTTAAGTTGATACAATCCTATGACTTTTCTTGTTGATTTTCAAATACTGAAACATCTTGTGTAACTGGGATGAATCCCAGTTAGTGGGGGCTTGTCATCCCTTTTACACATTCTTAGATTTGATCTGCCAATGTTTCCATGAGTATATTTACATAAATTTAGGAGATATATAGATTTGTGGTTCGCTTTTTCTGTGCTATCTTTGTAGGAGACTAAAACCGGCCCATAAAATCAGTGGAGTTACCCCTTCTTCTATTTGAAGGAACAGATCTTACATTTGGCGAAGTACTCCATCTCAGCTTGGGGCTCCTCTATCTTTTTCCGTCTGTTAACTTTGATCATTCTGCCGGTTTTTGTTGCCGTGATGGAGATGCTTGAGGTGCTTGTGGTTTCAGTACCTGGCTACTGGAGCCATCACTTTGGGCCTAGAGGGAGGCAGAGCAAGAACGTGTGGAAGAGGAATCCATCCAGCTAATGGTGGCTAAGAAGAAAGAAAGAAGAGTAAGGGAGCCAGCTACATCTTCCCAGGGTACAACCCAATGACCTGCTTCCTTTAACTGGGCCCCACCCCCTGCTTTTTACTACCTTCCAGCAATGATATCACACTGAGAATCCATGAAAGATAAACCCATTGCGTAGGCCAGAGCCCTTACGATCCAATTATTTCCCAACAGCCTACCAGCCACTATAGGAGCATATAGGGGGCATATCCAAACTGTAGCAGTTTTCTTTATGTATCTTATAGGGAACATATAGTTGTGCCACAGGTTTGTTTGTTTGTTTTTCATTCACTGTTCTTTCTTTTTTCAAGATTTATTTCATTTTTCTAAAGCGTGTGTGTGCCTGTTCGTGCACATATGTGTGTGAGAGTATGTGTGTATGCATGTGTGTGTGTGTGTGTGTGTGTGTGTGTGTGTGTGTGTGTGTGTGTGTGTGTATGTTTGGCCATACACATGTGAGTGCAGATGCCTAAAGACCAGAGACATCAGATCTCCCTGGAGCTGCCTGACAAGGATGCTGGGAACTGAACTTGGGTCCTCTATAAGAGCAGCGTACACTCCTGACCACTGAGCCTTCTTTCAACCCCCCAGACCACTTATATTTAGCACAACTGGTGAAATGCTGGAGCTAAGTTGGCCATTTAAATATTTGTGGTTTTTTTTTGCATATTCCCTCTGCTGTGTATCTGACTGCTGTTCTTTTTTGTTTTGGCTTTTTTGTTTGTTTGTGCTTGTTTTTGCCTTCCTATTGGCTGCTTGGCCCTCCATTATGATGTATTCATAAAGTTGTCAGAGCTGTATCACATTGTAGCTGTCTTATTCTGTGTATTAGCATACGCATAAGCAACTTATAACCTACTGGTGTCATTTTGCCCTTTATATCCTTTGACCTACCCAACTCCCTCCTACCCACTGTGGTGCTAGGGATGGACCAGGCTTCGTGGGAACTGGGTACATGCTCTACCAACGATCCACACCGCCACCGAACTCCTACCACTCAAGTGTATAATCTCGGGCAGTTGTTCCACATACATGGCACACCATGGTCAGCCATCCTCCTTCAACCATAAAGTGTGAAGAAGAGGACACAGGAGGAGAAGAGTCTCTTATATTTCTGGCGCTTTACCCACCTCGGTGTGTTTTCCTCTTAGAAGGCTCAGCTGCTGTTTTCTACAGTTCTGGAGAGTTCCCGTTAGCCATTCTTTTAAAGGGAGGGCTGCGGGTGAGGAGGACCCTGCGGGTGTCCAGGCAGAGAAGCGAACCTGCCAAGAGATGAGAATGAAAATTTGGTTCAGATTGACTTCTTCGTCAACCTGGATCAGACTTCAGGAAGTTCACTGTCAGCAATCTGGAGACACGTTTCCAGGCAACACTCACTCTCGTTCCAGGAGCTCAGTAACGCTGAAGGTGTGACTGCTTAGGAAGTGCTTTGAATCTAGTGTGGTTTCCGGGTTAGCATAGAGGTCAGAAGGCCATATAAAATATATGTGACATCTCCCCTCCCCCACCTAAGGATGGTTCTATTAATAGAGAGCTAGGGAGGGACTTTGCGGGATACTCCATCCTGGGGCATTTGGTGAGGTCGGCCTCTATAGCAAAAGCTAGGTGAGGGAGACCTGTCTCCACAGATAGCAAACAGGTCACCAGGTCATTAACAGGATCCACTCCCAGCCCTCCGGGTAGGAAAACAGGTATTTCTATCTCCTCCCTTGAGGAGAGAGAGGCCCCTGTGTGGTTAACATTCCTGATTCCTTAGCGCTCTGTGGGCGCAAGGACCTTCGGGCCCCCAATGTGCCAGCAGCACATCCCCTTTATTTTCTTTTGCTCAGAGTGGCCTCTGTTACTTCCATGGCAATTTGACCTGCTGTAGTAGGGTCTGGAGGTCCTGGTCCTTCCAGCGACTTGAAGGGTATCACCTCCTGTACCCATCATTGCAGATGGGAACCCTGCCAGTATCTAGCTGTTGCTCTTTTGTGGGGAGCTGCCCCTTTTCTCTTTAGCTGCTTTAAAGATTTTTAAGTTGATTTTGGTTTGAGAAATGTAATTAGGATGTGTCTTAGAGATTTCTTAGGGCTTCTATTTGAGAGTCACTCCTTTCCTCGGATCTGTAGACTTATGTCTTTCAACAAGGAAATATTCAGTCATCCGGTGAATACTTCTGTGGCCCCAAGCCTGGTCCTCGCCTTCTGGAACTCTTATGCTATCAATTCTTTTCTATATAGTTTCTTCTTATCCTCAGAGTTATGTTTCAAGACTTAACAGCATCGATGCTTAAAACTACAGTTTATATATTGTTTTCCCTCCTAGACATGCATTCCGGTGGTAAAGCTTGATTTATAAGTAAATTAAGTAGTTAATTAGGCACAATGAGGCAAATAAAAGAACTAACAACAAATTGGACAATTGTAACGATATCCTATAATATAAGTTTATACATTGGAGCTTTTGTTGATTAATGTAAGGGTTGTCTGAACATAACACTGCAGTACTACAACAGTTCATCTGATAACCGAGATGTCTGCTGAGTGACTAATGGACAGGTAGGATTCAAAGAGAGGATGCTTTGTATCTTGGTTGGGCTGGACCAGGACTGCATGTACTTTCTTTATGCCACTTGGAATGGCATGCCAGTTTAAAAGTTACAAACTAGCTTTCCACGCTGCCCAGGCATGGGTCCGTACAGCGTTGTCCTTGCTTCCCATCATAACTTAAAGGGAAGCTTATACGATGTCCGGAGCCCTTGATGTCCTGCAGATGAAGGAGGAGGATGTCCTCAAATTCCTTGCCGCAGGAACCCACTTAGGTGGCGCCAACCTTGACTTTCAGATGGAACAGGACATCTACAAAAGGAAGAGTGATGGTATCTACACCATAAACCTGGAGAGGACCTGGAAGAAGCTGCCGCTTGCAGCTCCAGGAACACTGACCAGCGGGCTATGCTAATGTTTGCTGCGGCCACTGGAGCCACTCCCATTGCTGGCCGCTTCACACCTGGGACCCTCGCCAGCCAGATCCAAACAGGCTTCAGAGAGCTACGGCTTCTAGTGGTGACTGACCCCAGGGTTGACCACCAGCCCCTCTCTCAGAAGCCTCTGACATCAGTCTGCCCTCCGTTGCTCTGTACAACACAATTCTCCTCTGCACTGTGTGGACATTGCCATCCCATGCAACAACAAGGGAGCTCACTCAGTGGATCTGAGGTGATGGATGCTGGCCTGTGAAGCACTCTGCATGCTTGGCACTATCTCCTGTCAGCACCCGTGGGAGGTTATGCCTGATCGTTACTTCTACAGAGACCCAGAGGAGACTGAGGAGGAGGAGCAGGCTGCTGCTGAGAAGGCCTTGACCAAGGAGGAATTCCATGGCAGATGGACTGTGCTACCTCCTGAGTTCACCCCTGCTTAGCCAGAGATGGCAGACTGGTCTGAGGGTGTGCAGTGCCCTCCATACCCATCCAGCAGTTCCCTACTGAAGACTGGAGTGCCCAGCCAGCCACAGAGGACTGGTCAGCAGCTCCCACAGCGCAGGCCACCGTGTGGGTTGGAGCAACCACTGAGTGGTCCTGAGCTGCTCTGCAGACACCTGAGCAAAGGGGAAAATAGAGTTCCTAAGAGTAAAAAAAAAAAAAAAACAATACAAAAAGTTATAAAGTTCTCTGTCTGTCTGTCTGTCTGTCTGTCTGTCTGTCTCTCTCTCTCTCTCTCTTACTCTCTCCCTCCTCCTGGCCCCCTCCTTCTGTGACCAGGCTGCCCTTGAACTCTTGTACATCGGATTGTCTCTGCCTCCCAAGTGCTGCGACTAAAGGTGTGTGATGCTCCACCTGGCTATGAACTGTTTCTTTACGACGTTTTCTCCCAGATGTTTTCACACTGCCCTTTACTTCTTTCTTTTCTTTTCTTTTTTGAGACAGGGTTTCTCTGTGTAGCCTTGGCTGTCCTAGACTCACTTTGTAGACCAGGCTGGCCTCGATCTCACAGCGATCTGCCTGCTTCTGCCTCCTGAGTGCTGGGATTAAAGGCATGTGCCACCACACCCGGCTCCACACTGCCCTTTACCATGGGTAACTGAAACCACGGACAGTGAAATCACAGAGAAGGGAGAAGTGACGTGGCACCTCAAGCCTCAGCTTATTGTTGTTTTTCAATCTAGGGTTTTCTTTTCCTCCTTCTGTTATTCAGACTGAGTAACTTCCTTCAGTCTGTCTTCAAGTTGATTTCTCTATTTTAAGAACAACTGAAGTTAGTTAGGTGAGCACAATGTGTGGTGTTTGGCATCTCCACGTGCCTAAGCCCGTCTTGTAAGATTTGAAGTTGCGATTCTTGCGTTTTCCAGTTTTATAATCCACTCGCCCCTCTTACCAGAGCTTCTTTTCCTTTGTTGAGATTTTTTTTTTCTTTTTCAACCATGTTTTACTAGAACTTATAAATGACCACTGATGCACTTTTACGATGGGTACTTTAAAAATCCTTGCCATATCATCGAGACACCTGATTCATCTCAGTACTGGCATAGGTTGTCATCTCTAATGCAGTTTGTGGTTTTCCTGGTCCTGGGTATGAGTGACTCTCTACTAAGCCCCTCACACTTTGGTGATTGTATGAGGACCTTTAATCTTCTCTCAGTGTCGTATTCCAGCGTGCAGTCTCCCAGGTGAGCATGCACTTCTGTCTTTCTTGGTGTGTTTTAGCTCTGACAGTTCAATCCTGGTCTGCTTTGGTCTTTGAGCTCTTGCAGTACCATCCTGGTCTGCTTTGGTTTTCTGATGTCACTTCCTGCCCTCACTCCCCAGTTCTGATTTTTCAGCTTTGCTTATATGATCTAGAGTCAAAGCCAATTATGACTCACGTGTCTGTCTTTTACCTTTTAACATTTTATTGTCCCCCCAACTCCATTCTCCCTACTGAGGGGGGGAAGGGTTTTTCCTCTCTCTTGATTCTTTTATTGTATTTTTCATGGGCTTTTTAACAACAACTAAGCCAGGCGTGGTGGTGTGTGCCTGTGATCTCAGCACGTGGGAGGCAGAGGCAGGAGGATTGCTGTGAGTTCAAGGCCAGCCTGGTCTACAAAGTGACAGCCTAAGCTACACAGAGAAACCCTGTCTCAAAAAAAGAAAAAAAAAGAAAGAAAGAAAGAACAACTGAAATCACATTCCATCTTAAACTGAATTTTCAGAATCGTTTGTGTAGGTCTTCAGATGACACCCAGGTCTGTTATGAGGACCAAGCGCCTGTCCACAGAGCCACATTCCCAGCCTTCTCCTAAGTATCCGTGCACATAGCCCTTCTCCCCAACATTACTTAACTTCTGTTCCTAGCTTTTCTACCCCTTTAAAGTCAGATGATGAATCCGAGTTTTGTCTCTTTTATTTTTTATTGGAATTTTAAAGCAGCCCTTATTGAGGTCACATTTGGTTTGCATTTCATTAATTTCATTTCATTTTTATGAAATTCTCCCCTACTCTCTTGGTAGTTATGTCTTCCTTGTTTTTCCACAAGTGAAAGAAAGCTCATCTCTCTTGTTTTCACTATTCTTCATTTCATAAAACTCCATAAGACTATTTTCCCCCTGGGTTTTCTTTTAGGAGTACTCAAGAACTTTGAACGTCCAATACTCTGATTGGCATGACTTCAGGAATTACTATTTCACTGTGTGTTTCCTCTTTAGAAAGTAGCTGTTTATGCCAGGCATGATGTAGCGCACCTTTTGTCCCAGCCCTCAGAAGGCAGAGGTAGGAAGATCTCTGAGTTTGAGGCCAGCCTGGTCTACAAAGTGAGTTCCAGGATAGCCAGGGCTACACAGAGAAACCCTGTCTCATTTTTTAAAAAAATGAAGAAGAGAAGAAGAAAGAAAGAAATAAGAAAAAAGAAAAAGACACAGACAAAGAAGAAGCTATTTGTGAAATTTAAACTGACTGGCGGGTGTTGGAATTATGGGTGGGCGGCAAGAGGGTTAGGACGGAGCAGGGTGAAGCTAAGTTTTGTATTAAGTTCTCAGTTATCGGTTCATACTAAGGAAATTGTGTAACTCCTACATTTTTCATTCACTTAGATGTCCCTATGGCCCAGTAAAGTGATTTTGGTAACTGCTTCATGCATATTTGAAGAGCTGACAGTCTCCAGGGACTCACTGTGTTATACAGAGAGTAAAGGGAAGAACTTCCATCGAAGCTTTGAAACCACTTGTATTTATTGATTGGGCCATGCGCTCCCACTATTCGGGCTTTGGAAAGTCTTTCTTGCAGGTGGCTACCCTGAACATCACGGAGTGCTTAGCATCCTTGTCCCCTAACCTACTAGACACCAGGGAGATCTCTATAAGATCTGTCATCCAGAAATATCTTCAGATGTTACCAATAGTGCTCTGGGTTCATAATCGCCCCAACGTAGGAACCAGTGCTTCTCTAAGGTTTTATTTCTATGAAATGCATTTAACCCACATCATAAATATATGTCATGCATCATGATTTTACAAATAAAAATCTATAAACAGAGCAAAGATCCATAAGCAGAAGTCCAAAGAAGTTAAATGTAACCCAGGTTTTATTTCTAATTAGGAACAGAACCGAAACCAAACAGGAAATCAAACCCAGGGAGCTGGCGAATACTTCTGGGACTAGGAAGGCTTGCTGTGCAAGCCTGGGGACCTGAGTTTGAATCCCAGTGATACACATAAGTAGCCTGGTGTGACTGAAGACAAGCCTGTAAGCCCAGAGCTGTAGGAGGAGAGACAGGAGGCTTACTAAAGCCTGCTCCCTGCCAGCCTGGCTCCAGTTTTACTGAGAGACCGTGTCTCAAGGGAATATGGCAGAGTGTGACAGAACAGGCCACTTGGTGTCCTCTTCTGGTCTCCTCATGTACACACACCACAGACACCCATGCATCACACGCACACACACACAAACACAGAGAAAGGACTGGAATCAACCTACATGCCATTCAGTGCATGGTGAAACATGAATAGAAAGAGATATGGAGCAAATTAACTGCTTAACTTATTTGCGACAGCTAATTCTCAGAACCAATACTAAGAGAAAAATTAACAGGCAGACATCTTTTAGCTAAGCAAAGCCCAGCATCATTTCTCATCTCTCTGATTCTAATTATCTTCCTTTGCTATTTATTTATTTTCCCGCTTGTGGAACCGCCCCCATGACTGTGAGGGTCATGGCTTTGAGTCCCTTTTTTCTTGGCCTTCCTTTTTCAGGAAGCTGGTTTTCCTCAAGTGTCAATGGCTGGCTCTCTTCCTCCTGCTCTTATTTATGTGGAAGAAGGAAGCAGGATGTCGGGGTTAGGACTTGTTGACTGATGGCCGTTAGCTCAGACAGACACCCTTCTATCAACCTGGCACTCTTGGGCATTGCCAGGCAGCTGGGAAGAACGCATCGTGGTTGGATGGTCTTGAGTACCTTCAAGGGTGCTGCCTCAGCCCTGCTCATCCCCTACCCACTCCCCACATCTCTATGGGGTCCTTAGGCTGCTGGCATCCCCTCCCCTTTGTGTTAGGGGATCCTAGGACCATTATGCCTGGACTTCCGTTTCTGTGAGGTTTTGAGAAAGCAGCAGGAAACCAGTGCACACAGCTAAGTCAGTTGCCACTCAGAGAGTTCACTTCCAGCGTCCAGATGTTCTTCTTCTTTCTTGCCCATGCTAGTACGTTCATGTATGTGCAAAAGTACACACTCATCCCTCCACAGTGCAGAGGGCAGATTATATGAACCCCTCTCCCAAGATACCCAACCCCAGGAATGCTCTAGCTCCCTCTCACCCCCCACCCCCGTTTTAAAAATCTATTTATTATGTATACATTTTTCTGCCTACAGGCCAGAAGAGAGCTCCAGATCTTATTATAGACGGTTGTGAGGCACCATGTGGTTTCTGGGACTTGAACTCAGGACCTTTGGAAGAGCAGTCAGTGCTCTTAACTGCTGAGCCATCTCTCCAGCCCCTCAAGTCCTTTTATAAAATGACATATAACTCCTTGGGTGTGCGTGCGCATTTACTCATGTATATCCTCCCACAGATTTTGTTATCGCTAGACTCTTTACAGCATCCACACCACTGGGCTTGCCGTGTGATGCTGTTTAGAGAATAATGGCAGAATAAGGTCTGGAAGAGGTCATCCCGACCCCCATCCCCAGCTGGTCACTCCCTGCCCTGATGGCACCTTCCAGGCTTCATCTATGCCGAGGACATGTTTGCTTAGGAAGGCAAAAACCCACATGCATGTGAGTGGCCCTGACAGCCTCACCGCCAGTTCACAGAGGCTGCCTGGATGGTCTGATTTATCAGGCAGATTTTCTTCATTTTGTTTGGTTTTTCATGACAGGGTTTCTCTGTGTAGCCTTGACTGTCCTGGATTCACTCTGTAGACCAGGCTGGCCTGGAACTCACAGCGATCTGCCTGCCTCTGCCTCCCGAGTGCTGGGATTAAAGATGTGCTCCACCACTACCCGCTGGCTACTACCAGCCAGATTTATAAGCCCTTGGCACAGACAACACAGCTGGGGTTCAGTTCTCCTCAGCATGTCAAATGTATGTTTTTAAAAAATATTTCACCTCCACTGTTTGGGTCTCACCTTCCCCATTAATTAGATGAAGGTGAGAATCTCTTTTGCAGAAGTGTTGGGAATATTAGAAGAGATACTTTGGGCCCAGGAGGGGAAATCTCTTCAGGAAGGCGGTGTGATTCCCCTAATGGTCACCAGGTGGAGCTATTGGCACCCTTAACTAAGCACAGCAAGGCTCAAAGGAGGGGGACAGCTGCAGCTTCTGCGTCATTCTGTTTTGTTTTAAAATGATGGCTCCCTCAGGGAGACAGAATCTGAATCTTTGATGTCAAAGCCATGCACACTTTAAAAATTATCAAAATAATAACTGAGTGTTTGCAGGGTGGTGCAGCCTGACACTTTGATACATGTTTACAACGGGGAGCGACTACGGCAGGATAATTATGAAATCTATCGCCTCATATGCTTATTATTTTTTTTTTAACTGAAGACATTTTGAGTCTATTTCCTTTAGCAATTTTCAAACTTCGGATGCTTTATTATTTATCCTCATCACGATTTTATGCAACAGAGCATGCATATTTTTTTTTTTGAGCATGCATATTTTAACAAGTGATGCTAGTCCAAGCTACGATAAACTTCTCTTTTTATGTTGATTGTCTCAGGCTTTCTGTCACAGGACGTCTTTGCCTGTACCTCCTACCAGATGCCTGCCTCTGCATATGTCTAGTTCCTCCAAGACAAAGCCTAAATGGAACTCAAGTAGTTACACACACACACACACACACACACACACACACACACACACACACACACACGTTCCCATCCCTTCTCCATCCTCTATCTTGGGTGATGATGTTCCACCCACTCACAACAGCCAGAATCCTGGTAAGTTAATCCACTAAGGCAGGGCTTTTCAAAATTGAAGTTATGCACAGACCACTGCAGGTTCTTGGACTATGGAGCGTGTGTTGTAGATGGTGGGACTGAGGTTGTAGGGGCGGGAGTGTCTCAAGAACAGGAACTGAGGGGGCTGGAGAGATGCCTCAGTGGTTGAGAGCGCTGACTGCTCTTCCGAAGGACCCGGGTTCAATTCCCAGCACCCCCATGGCAGCTCACAACTGTCTATAACTCCAAGGTCTGACACCCTCACACAGACATACATGCAGGCAAAACACTAATGCACATAAAATAAAAAATAAATAAATTTTAAAAAGAAAAGAATTGGGACCGAGGCTATGGGGGACACTTGGAATTCAGGACAGGCTACGATTGACACTGGTATCCGTGGTGACATGAGAGCGCTTGGGTTTGTGTGCTCTGTCTGGGTTCTTCGGTGGAGTTATCAAAGCCTGTGGCTAGTCACCCACTGGCACGCTCATGGCTGTCTCCCTACTGCCCACTGCCCCATGGGATGCTGAGGTTCCCTCAGTGGATTGCATGCTGGATCGGACACGTTCAACCTGCTTTGTAAATAAGGTCATTTCAAAACATCAAAAGGTTAGGCATGCCAGCTACTGGCCCCTTCCGCTAGAATCCTAGGCTTTCCCCTGTCCTGTCTCCCAAGTTCTGTCACTGTTCCCCAAATACATTCACTTCTCGTTACCACTTCAACTAAAGTGATACCCTGGGATCCGGCCTCGGCTCCTTCTCCCAGGGTAGCTAGGTCACTGCATGCTTTCATGTCTGGCGGTGGCTTCCTTTTGCTTTGCAGCCGCAACTCAAACTTGTCACCAGGTCCTCAGCACATGAGATGTGGGGCAGCCTCTCCTGCTCCTTCCTGGGCCCCTTCCCATGTGGCAAACGCCAGCCTCCTAGCTTTCTTCCCCCATCCCTGCCAGGGCAGCTCTCTCGGGCTCCAAAGTTTCCTAAGTTTATTGGATCACCCTTCCTCTGTGCCCAAAGCAGAGGTTGCCTGTTCTAAGTATGTTGAGTTCTACATCATGGTTCAGACCAACGCCAGATTTAAAATGTTCAAATAGGTTGTCTGTACCCAACATACACAGAAACAGTACGATGCAATAATTGTTTATGGCAAGATGGCACAGCAGGTAAAGGTACTTATTGCCAGACCCGGTGGCCTGACTTCAATCCCTGGGATTGACAGAAGGAGAGAAGTGACTCCAAGTTGTCCTCTGACCTCCACATGCATGCCATGACACATGCATACCTACTCACACATACGCACTCTCACATACAAATAAATAAGTAAAACGTAATTTTTTAATTAAAATGTATAAAACATTATATTGTGTTAGATATAAGTCATGTAGGGATAATTTAAGTGATATGAGGGACGTGCCTAAGTTATATGTAAACATGGCACTGTTATATGAGGGATTCGGGCATCTGAAGGTAGGGGCTGGAGGTGGAATCTGATAGACAGTAGCTAATGGACAAAGAGAAGCCAGTGTGAGCTCAGACCCAAGGGGAGAGGAGCTCAGATGCAGCAGGAGCCAGGGGTCAGAGCCTGGGCATTCTTGGAAGAAAGGTCTTGTTAGGAGGCCTAGAGTCTCTCCTCTAGGACATGGATGGCCAAGTGTGTTGTTCCCTTCATCACGGACGTCAGCATTGCGAGGGTGAGTCTGATCATCCCCCCCAGACTACTACCTGCCCCTTCCCTATGACCGTCAGCCAGCTCCACGCGACACAGATAGCAGATGCCACTTTCCTCAGAACGGCTGGTGCCGTATCCTGAAATTCATGCCTGTGTTGAGTGATTGGCCAATACGTTCCAGGCTCCAGAGACATTCCACGTCCCTCTGGCTGCGGCGCTCAGGAAGAGCTTCCTGGAGGGCCTTCCTGAGATAGAGCTGGAGAGCGGACAGGCTTTGTGTAAGAATAGACTACATCAGGCAGGGCCGAGTGTGAGAGACAAGACTGGTGTGCTTATAGGAGACAGGAGAGGCTGGCCTGTCTAAAGGGAGGCCACGGGAATGGCTACAGAGTGTCAGGCATGTCAACACAGAAGGCCTCAAAGGCCAGGCGGAGAAGGCTGGCCCCAGCAGAGCTCAGAGGCCTCTGGGCAGAGTCTCAGCACTGCTGGACCACCTATGCTCTGATGCTGATGCCCTGACTCTGACCCTGGGCTCTGGACCAGCTGCAGCCTAGCTCATGCTGGGACCCACCTAGGTCTGAGCTCACTCCGGCTTCTGCCTCTGTCCTCTTTGTGTTGCTCTAACAGAACACCAAGGATTAAATCATTTCTTGTGAACAGAGTTTATGTGGGTAATGGTTCTAGAGGCTGCTGTGACATAGGAGAGACCTACACCCAGCAAGGGCCTTAGGCGAATCCCATGGCAGAATGCAAAGGGGCAAAGGAACCTATGGGAGACAGGGGCTGACGTTTATACAAGACCATTCTAAAAATAATGAATCCATCCCATGATAACGGCATCAGTCCCTATATGGAAGCCAAGCTTTTATGACGTAACATGGAGACCCCACATCTCAACACCGTTGCATGGAAATATTTTTGTTTGTTTTTTAACAGTTATTTATTTGCATGTATATTTGTACACACACACACACACACACACACACACACACGGACACGGACACGTGCATATGGAGGTCAGAGGACAACTTGCAGGAGTCACTTCTCTCCTTCTACCATGGAGGTCCTGGGACTCAAACTGAGGGACACAGGACTGGCCCTTAGCAGCTGAGCCATCTTGGTGGTCTAGAAGATGAAGCTTCTAACACATGAACTTTAGGGGACACTTTAAAACCAGAACAGCCTCTGTGCGCTGACCCCTGTAGGCTTCCTGGACTCTCCGCCCTCCTGTTCCCTGTGTCAGCAACAGCTCCTGTCCCAACATAAGCTGATCAGACCCTCCTTCATCCAACTCAAATCAGTTGCCGGGGACCCTGAGCTCCTCCCAGTGCGCTCCTACTTGCCTGATCCTACTGGTGTTTTAATCATCCTCTGAACACCCCCCCCCTTTTTTTTTTTTGGCCTGGAACTGAGAAGATGACATTTCCTCTCTGACCATGTGAAATATTTACCCCATCGTTCCGTACTTCAGCTCCTCTGGGTCAGTACGGGAGAAGGAGCAACTGAGGAAATCCTATAAGAACAGAACAGTCCCCTCTGGGCCTATATATGACCCGGGCAAGCCTTTCTCCTCGCACCACGCTGGGTGGGCAGCCTCCGTATCCTTTAGTCTATTTGTGTGTGTGTGTGTGTGTGTGTGTGTGTGTGTGTGTGTGTGTGTGTTCGTGCGCGCGCACATGCAGACTGGAGTGACGGATGGTTGCACACCACCACATGAGTTCTGGGATTTGAACCTGGGTCTTCCGCAAGGGCAGCAAATGCTCTAAACCGCTGAGCCATCTCTTCTGTCTCAGCCCCCTCGAGATTCTCAGCTTGAATGTAGAGCAGGCCATAGCCTCATCTTGGAGCCCCAGGATTACCTCTCCTCCCTCCCCTTAGTTTTCCCAGGCTACCTGAGCTCTCTCCTGAAGACAGGGTGTACCAGCTGTCGGTAGCATCCGCCCAAGGCTGCCCCCACTGAGGCCAGGAGAGGACAAAGCTGGAGAGACAACCCGCTCCACCCCAGTTCCCTGACTCCTGGAAAGCCCTGGGGAATTCCGAGCTCATCACTGGCCCCACAGCCCGAGCTACCACACCCTGCCTCCCCAACAGCACCAGAGCCTCACCCACCCCAAAGTACCCTGTGCTGTTAGTTCTGGGCCACAGGCCCAGCTTCCTCCTTAGAAACCTCCTCCAAGAACCCAAAACCCAGGAATGGCTAACACCCAGCTGACACACAACTTCATCCCCTGAGTCACTGGTTTGTGGGGAGCAAAGTCTCCCTTTAATGTCTGCCCAAGTGGTGCTTGGGGATTCCATGCCCCTTCCATGCTCCCTAAACATACTGAATGGAAACCTCGGCTGTGTGGATAGGATTGGGTACGTGTGA
The DNA here is from genome assembly GCF_964271855.1 of Acomys minous. Classification (NCBI taxonomy): domain Eukaryota; kingdom Metazoa; phylum Chordata; class Mammalia; order Rodentia; family Muridae; genus Acomys; species Acomys minous. The sequence goes on along the minus strand of NC_140498.1, from coordinate 21,531,619 downwards.
GACTGGTCGCACCGCTAGGCCTGTGGCTAAGGAGGAGTCTGCTAACCCTCTCTGCTCCAGCCTTGCTCCTCTGGAAGTGGATAAGAACTAAAATTCAGAATTTAAAATCTGGGGCATGGTGTTCATTAGCTATAGAAACTGCTGCAAATCCCTAGCCCTGCCAGATTATAGGGAGGTGGAGTGGACCTTGAAAATGCTGTCTGAGGAAAAGGGTGTTAGACACCTACTGAGAGAGTTGCTTGGCATAGAAGAGCCTATATTGCTTGCTCCTGGGATGAGCCATTTGTGAATTTGTCCCCGTTTAACTCTCAACCCCGTGCTCCAGCGACCCCTGCTGCCTGTCTGTGGCCTTTCACACACCAGACGTATCTTGTCAAAAATAAACAGATAGATGGGCACCTGGTCTGTATGGTAAAATTCAGCCCAGAGTTGTTTTTGTTTTTCTGGAAACCCTGTTCCAATTTACATCCTCCAAGCTACAGAAGAACTTGGACAGAGCATCCACAACTGGCTCACATCTGCACAGTTTGTTTGGGCTGGCCCCAACTTAACAGTGACTTCACTCAATGATTGTTTTATTTGACAATGGTGTGAAAGCAATAGGCTTTCAGTCAAAAAGGATTGTGAATTCAGGCCTTTCCTTGGACTAACCACACCAGGTACACTCGTCTCTTGACACCAAGAAGTGGCAGTTAACCACAGCATGAGGCTGTGTGGCAACGGATAGTCCTCCACGTTCTGTTGTCTTGGTTAATGTTTTATTGCTGTGAGGAGACACCCTGAGCAGGGCAACTCTTACAGAGGAAAGGATTTCACTGGGGCTTCCTTACAGTTCCAGAGGTTTAGTCTGTTATTGCCATCATGGAGGGAGCAAGGTGGCAACACAGGCAGACATGGTGCTGGAGAAGGAGCTGAGGGTTCTGCATCTACATCCACAGGCAGCAGAAGAGAGAGAGAGAGAGAGAGGAGAGAGGAGAGAAAGAGAGAAAGAGAGAGAGGAGATAGAGAGAGGAGAGAGAGGAGAAAGAGAGAGAGGAGAGGAGAGAGGAGAGAGAGGAGAGAAAAGAGAGGAGAGAGAGGGGAGAGAGAGGGGAGAGAGAGAGGAGAGAGAAAGAGGAGAACGGAGAGAGGAGAGAGAGAGAGGAGAGAGAGAGAGGAGAGAGAGAAGAGGCAGGGGGTGGGTGGGTGGGATGACCCATACTTTTAACCCTAGCACTCAGGGAGGCAGAGGCAGGTGGATCTCTGGGAGTTTGAGGCCAGCCTGGTCTACTGCGTCCCAGGATAGCCAAGGCTACATAGAGAAAGCTTGTCTCGAAAAAACAAACTAAAAAAAGACCTCAAAGGCCACCCCCAGTGACACACTCCAACAAGGCCATACCTAACCTAGTCCTTCTCAAGTAGCGCCACTCCCTGCTGACCAAGCATTCAAACACAGGAGCCTATGCGGCCCATTCTTGTTTAGACACCACAACTGCAGCTGAGGAGGGAGGGAGTGCTCCACACCAAGCCCCAGCTGCCTCAGCCTGTGCTTGAAGCAGGAACTGGCAATTAGGACAATCCAGCCTACAGCCTGGATGGCATGCTTGGTGGCCAGGTGCAGAACCAGAGCCAGATCTGGAAAGCCTGTGGTTTAGCTGTGGGGATCCGGGGTTTGGGAGGGCAACTGCAGGGAGGCACAGTGGCTTCAGGTGTCTTTTGTGATGCACCTGCTCTTCCTCCCATCCCAGCATCCAGTCTCCCTTAGGAATCTTTCTAGCCTCAGTCTTCCTAGATGGGGTTCCAACAAGATGGCCTCTCCCAGCAGCCCATACCAGGCACAGAGAAAAGACCCAAAGGCTGACTCAGAGGCGTCCACACCACTCCCGGCTAGAGTTGTTGCCTCTGAAGTGGGCGGGAGTTCAGTTCATCACTGCTCAAGGACTGTGGGGATTTCCCGTGCCCCTCCCCCCTGTGGATTTAGTAAACCATGAACACAGAAAAAAAAAAAAGCCTGAAGTGCTGGGGCCTGCACAAGACAAAATCAAGTACAGGGCATCAAAGCTGGGAGACAGGTGGGCTGTCAGGAAGATGTACAAAATGGAGGCTGGGGACAAGTGATGGCTGGGATCCACAGAGAGTTTCCACTAACCCAAGCAATGCAGGGTGTTGTCTGGGGTCTGGTTTTCACTGAGCTTCCAAGAGGAGTCCTCCATTGAAGCTCAGAGCCCAAGGGCTGAGGCACCATGTCCCCATGGCACACAGTCGTGGGAAGCCACAGGGGAGGTTGCACATGATGCCAAGTGGAGATAAGAGTGGCCTTGGAGGTAGGTTATACATGGGGCAAAGGGACAAGAGACTCGAGAAAGTGAACTAAGAAAACTAAGGAGATGTCAGAACCAGGAGCCTGAAGGAGGGGTACTGGGGGAAGCCCAGGGCTTCTTCAGTGCCAAGCACACAGCGTTTCCATCTCACCTGATGCTTAGGAGTGTAGCTGGCAGTGAGCAGAGGAGGAGGGAAAAGCAGAAGCTCAGGTCAGGGAGGGGAACAGACCAGGACAGTGGTGCTGACAACTTCCTGAATGAACCAGCTTTCTAGAGGACTGCAGAAGATGCCTATGCAACATGCAAGCAGGCTGACCCCTAAATCTAGGAGATGGGGTGGTGGGGGGGACACAGGAGCTGGATCAGACTCACCTCTGCCCTTGTCTCTCCAGGGGTGACAATGGGAAGAAGAGGCAGCCTGGTCCTCACACCGGGCACCCAGTGTCCCTGCCGACAGAGTCCAAGGCATGCTCTGCTTAGGTGTTACTACTTGGATAATATTTGAGAATGTCCCCTGAGCATCCATGTCCTCGAAGCTTGGTCCCCAGTGTTGCAATGCTGAGAGGTGGTGGCACCTTTAAAAGGTGGGACCCGGTGCAAGGTAATTTGATCATGGGGTTCCACCTAGAAGGGATTAATGCTGGTTTGTCCAAGTAATTTGGCTCTCACTTGTGAGCTGTTATGAAGTGAGTCAGTGCCGTGTCATTGGCTCTTTCAGCACACAGCTCACTTCCTTCTGCTTCTCCACAATGCTGTGATGTAGCTGTGGGAATCCTCACCAAATCCCAGCCTCCAAACAGGTCCGCTGAATCAACCTGTTTTCTCTGTACACTCTCAGACTCAGTTACTGTGTTATAGGAACACAAAAGAATCTAATACCCTAGGTCTGTGCAGGAGCCGGCTACCCAAAGATGAAAGTCAACTTTTCCTGCTGCAGAAAGGGCAGTCTGCCTCAAGGAGGCGTGGTCTAGGGGCAGAAATGGAGACTCTGAAAGGTGAAAGGATAGATGGGTCCAGATACGGTGATCTGAGGAGAGGCCCTGAGCTGGAAAGGATGCTGAACCCCAGTTTGTGAACCTCCCACCCCACTTCTAAAACTCCCTTGTGCTTCTTAATGGTCTTTCAGGCCATGCCAGTCCATAAAGAGGACCCCAAGGTAACCGAGACAATAGCTACACCAACAAGCGGACATTTGCTAAACAAAAACAAAACAAAAGGCTCTATTAAAGCACCTCGGTGCAGTGCTAACTCAGTATGGCCTAGTACCACCCAATTCACTGCTGAATGCTCAGATACACTCATTAAGATGTTCATGTGCCTAAATGCATCTTCTTAAAACACGGTAGCCGGATGGTGTGCTTGCCACAGAGAAACAAAAGGGTGGGTTAGCCAAGATCCTGGTTTTCATAAGGTGGCCAGTGAAGGCTTCAAGGAGAAAAGGATACTTTAGCAGAGACATAGTGAAAGCAGGGAAGCAAAGTGGGCAGCTCTCCGGGAGAAGAGCCTTCCAGACAGAAGGGAGGCCAAGTGCAACGTCAGAAGCCTGAAGCAGGCCCGTGCTCAGCTACAGACTCAGGAGGCCTCACCCACCAGCCATGGAACAGGCCTTTGACACCTGCACGCCAGTCAGTGTGCACTCCTGGTTACAGGGATTGGCCTGCACTGACGGGTGATCCTCCAACACAAGTGCTGAGATTGTTTCACAGATGGAAAGGAAAGCAGCCCCCTTCCCTCAGATGCTGGAGCTGAGAGCTTCCACCAGTGTCTCCCCGCCTCAGGGAATAGCTAGCTGGGGTGAAGGAAGTCAACACTTACTTAGGAAGCCATCTGGAGAAGAGAGGAGGAGGGAGCAGCCCGGCCTTCCCTCAAGGCCGACCTCTTCTTGTCCTTCTTGTGTATGCTACAGCTAATTCAAATTAGTTTTTAAATTATTTAAAAATTTTAAAAATCACCTGCATACTGTGTTTTGACATTCAAAAACAAACAAAAACCAAAACCAGCTAGAACCCAAAACAATACCCCGGACTCACTTTGTAGACCAGACTGGCCTCAAATTCACAGCGATCCACCTGCCTCTGCCTCCTAAGTGCTGGGATTAAAGGTGTGCGCCACCACCATCCGGCTTTCTTCTTCTTGAGATGAGGTTTCTTTGTGTATCCCTGACTGTCCAGGACTCACTTTGTAGGCCAGGCTGGCCTCGAACTCAGAGATCTGCCTGCCTCTGCCTCCCCAAGTGCTGGGATTACAAGTGTGCGCCACTGTGCGCAGCTGCAGAACTTCTTTTTAATTGAGACAGGGTTTCACTATGTAGGCCTGGCTAGCCTGGAACTCCCTATGCAGGCCAGGTTGGCCCTAAACTCATAGAACTCCACCTACTTCTGCCTCCCAAGTGCCACTTTGCCTGGCCCTAGCAAATTCTTAGAAGTAGCAAAGGCTTAGCCAGGAACATGAGACTAATATGCAAATAAATCAATGGCAGACACTGCTTTTCTCTTTGGCTTGTACACCTCAGGTGGCAACACTAAACAGGGCAGGTACCAACCAACTAGAGACCATCCCAATAGCTTACAGTCAAAACTAGCCAGTCCTCAATCATCCATCCTGCCTGGCCTTAGTTTTGTCAGGATACTATCAGTACAGGCTCTAGTTTATGCTTTCTCTCCCATCTCCTCTCTCAGGGCCTGAGGAGTAAGGAGGAGGTACCACTAAGACTTCCCATCTCCTCTCTCAGGGCCTGAGGAGTAAGGAGGAGGTACCACTAAGACTTCCCATCTCCTCTCTCAGGGCCTGAGGAGTAAGGAGGAGGAACCACTAAGACTTCCCAGGCTCTTGCATCCCAGGACAAAGAATGGCACCAGGGACACAGAAAAAAAACATAGAGCTGTTTATTAAGAAAGGGAAAGTAGAGCCAGGTGTGGTGGTGCACGCCTTTAATCCCAGCACTCCAGAGGCAGAAGCAGGCAGATCACTGTGAGTTCGAGGCCAGCCTGGTCTACAAAGTGAACCCAGGACAGCCAGGACTACATGTCCTAACCTGAGGGACAGTTAACGGGAGCCCCTAGAAACGGAGGAGAAAGAGGACAAGGAGGGTCGCGAGAAATTGAGACAAGTTTCTGATCAAGCCTCGTTTATTGAAAATCCTCACAGAGCTTTTATGCAGTTACTGGGGCAAGGGTATTTGCGCAAGCGAGGTCGCTATGGATACCCAACTGTAAAATGCTCCAGCAGATATCTACTTTTACAGCTGCTCTAACCACAGAAGGGGGAAAAGTTCCAGAAAGAGAGAAGTTGTAAAGGGTCTGGTTAGTCAAGCAAACAGCTCCTGGGACTTCTGTTCCCGGGACAGGGCGGCCTCGCGAGCAGCTGGCCTTTATTTGATCTTACCAGTAGTCTTACTGAAAAAGCTAGTTTATAGCCGGGATGGAGTAGCTCTTACTATGAGCTCAAGAGTCTTAGAATGATCGTTCCCCACAGCTACACAGAGAAACCCTGTCTCAGGGAGAAAAGAAAGAGGAGGAGGAGGAAAAGGAGGAGGAGGAGGAGGAGAAGGAGGAGGAGGAGGAGGAGGAGGAGGAAAGTACTCCTGAGAACAAGGGTGGACTAGCGAGTAGGGGACAGGCATATGCTCAAAAAGGTTGGCCTGCATTTTCTTTTAATTAGCCTCTCTCGACAGGTGGTGGCGGCTCACGCCTTTAATCCCAGCACTCGGGAGGCAGAGGCAGGTGGATTGCTGTGAGTTCGAGGCCAGCCTGGTCTACAAAGTGAGTCCAGGACAGTCAAGGATACACAGAGATACTCTGTCTTGAAAAAAGAAAGAAAGAAAGAAAGAAAGAAAGAAAGAAAGAAAGAAAGAAAGAAAGAAAGAAAGGAAGACCAAAAACAATTCTCTCTCTCTCTCTCTCTCTCTCTCTCTCTCTCTCTCTCTCTCTCTCTCTCTCTCTCTCTCTCGTGTGTGTGTGTGTGTGTGTGTGTGTGTGTGTGTGTGTGTGTGTGTGTAAGGAGGAGGTCAGAGGGATATCAGATAACCAGGAACTGGAGTTACAGGCAGCTATAAGCTGCCTGATGTGGATGCTAGAAATTGAACTCAGGTCCTCTGCAAGACGGGTATGTGGTCTTAGCCTCTGAGCCATCTCTCCAGTCCCAGCACCTGCCTTCTTTCATGTTTTTATATGGTGGACCTTTAAGGGTTTCTGGTCATTTTGGCAGCTGGCTTCTTTCACATATTAATCTCTCTAGTACCTACGCATCAGTCACAAAACCTGGTATGTCTCACCTGGCCCTGTGTGGCATGCTATGTTTCCTACATCTAGAACTATTAGCTCTTAGACCTTTCTTATATTTCCCTTTGGGATCATATCTGACACTGGCACCGTAGCACTGATATACTTTCCCAGTAAGGGAAAGCTATTAGCCTTGAGCCAGAAGAATGGATGAAGACAGGCTACTGCCTCCTTCCTTAAGAGTTAATCCAGTTGGACAAGTCAATCACTTGCCCAAGGGACCACCCTCAGTAAGATGTGTTCACTTGAAGCCATGCTGAAGAGACAGGAGGAAAAAGCTCTTTAATGAGATCATGGCCGTTTTCTACCCAGAATTCCCAGCTCTTGGCTCAGTTGCCAAAGGTCCACCATGAGGTTCTTTTGGGTCTGCCTGCCTTTCTGAGTCCTGGCCAGAGCTTAAGCATGCCTTCACTGACTCTCTGAGCTTCTTATTCTTTCTCAAGAGCTCCCCTCACCTCCATGTGGCTGCTTATCCATGTGTCACTGCCAGCTTAACTCCAACGACACAGTTTCTTCTCTTCTTCCTCTCTGTCTCCCTCCCTTAGGCAGCTGCCTGTCTGGGATTTTTTTTTTCTCTTAAATGCTAATAATATTGCTAGCAAGCTTCTATTGAGTCCATTCTTAAATTCTTTTGTTAATGAGAACCCCAAGAGGGAATCCTAATTTTCTCAGTACCAACATCACATTAAAAAATTATAATAAGTGGTTGGAGAGTTGGCTCAGTGGTTAAGAGCACTCACTAGCTGCTCTTCCATAGGACCCGGGTTCAATTCCCATTGAGAGGCATGGTTTAATAAACCTAGCCGACTCTATGACAGGCTTCAATTTGTTGCTACTAAGTCTCCATTCCTCGGAAGTGAGCTCAGCAATTACTGGAAATGCTTTAGAAAATGGGCAGCCAATCAGAGATGGCCTAGCCATCTGGACAGAGGAAGGTAAGTTTGCTTAAGGTTGGTTTGCTCCTGGTCTACGTGACGGCTTAAGGAAGATTTACTATCAGTCTGAAAAATCACCTGTCATATGATTAACTCATGACTAGGGTCTTCCAAGTGTACTCAGGTTGCCTGGGCTTTCTAGTTTGAATGCTGTAATCATGTTAAAGATTGCCTAACCCCCTTGGAATGCCCCAACTTGTCTTTAAAAAGAGCCTGCGAGCTCACTTCAGGGTCACCATTGTGCCTAAGTGGTGTCCCCAGCATGCTGGATTTCTGCAGAATAAATGCTCTTTGTTACTTACATACTATTTGAGTCTGGGGACTTTTCTTCAGGGCATACAGGAACCTAACACCATCACACACACGAGAGCCCACAACTGTCTGTAGCTCTAGCTCAGGATATCTGACATCCTCACACAGACATACATGTAGGCAAAACACCAGTGCACATGAAATAAAAATAAAACAAATCATTCAAAAATAATAATAAAATTAAAAACAAACAAACAAAACCCTCACAGTAACTTTCTCTTACTTCCTACCAGAAAGCTCTTCATGTCTTTTTTTTTTTTTTTTTTTTTTTTTAGGATTTTTTTTGACAGGATTTCTCTGTGTAGCCTTAGCTGTCCTGGACTCGATTTGTAGACCAGACTGGCCTTGAACTCATAGAGATCCACCTGCCTCTGCCTCCAGAGTGCTGGGATTAAAGGTGTGCGCCACCATGCCCGGCTTAGCTCTTCCTGTTTTATCAGGGAGAAAATTCTTCCTTCATCTTTAAGATCCATCTTGAACGTCACCTTCTTTAAGAGGTGTACCCCAATAATAGCCTCAGAGAGAGCTCCCTCTATAGTCTTGAATCTTGAGGGCCTTTTTGGCAGTTGCCAACTTCCAAGCATCACTTGGAGCCCATCATAGCATCCAGGAAGTGGCAGAACTCCAAGTCAGGGCACACTGCTCACAGAACAGAGGTGACACAACTCTGTTTTGCAAGGAGGAACCTGGAGGAACTAAAAATGTATACATAGCCAGGCGTGGTGGCACATGCCTTTAATCCCAGCACTCAGGAGGCAGAGGCAGCCGAATCTCTGTAAATTCAAGGCCAGCCTGGTCTACAAAGTGAGTCCAGGACAGCCAAGGCTACACAGAGAAACCGTGTCTCGAAAAAACAAAAAAAAAAACAAAAAGATATAATTGGCTCAAAACTTTCAGCTTTGGTAATGTCTTTGAAAGTAATGCTTACTTTCACTCATTTGTTTGGTGTGTGTGTGTGTGTGTGTGTGTGTGTGTGTGTGTGTATGCACACATGTGTGGAAGCCAGAGGAGTACATTGGGTATCTTGTTCTATTGCTCTCTGTTAGATTATTTTAAAACCTGTATAGAAACAGAAGGTGGAAAGAAGCAGAGTGCTGTCCTGACCATGTTTATTTATAGCAAAGGGACATTTTTGCCATCCATGTGTGCAGATGGCCAAGCATGCCTACATAAGAAGATGGGAAGCTGCTCTTTATAGGGCCAGAAAAGACTTCCGTAATGTGCAAGGGAGTCTGGGAGGGGTAGTCTCTCAGCAGGAAACTACCACTGTGCCTCAGTCCTCTGTTTGCATCCTTTGTTTGTGTGAGCTTTTTCACTGGGTAGGTAGGTTCAGAGGTCAAGTACTTTGTCTAGCACAAACCAGGGAAACGTGGCCAGACTCTGGAAAAGTCCTTTTCAGCATACAAGTGCCCATTCTAGTATAAGTGGCTTTATGTTTCAAACTGAGCACTGAACTGTGCACACGTTCAACGGGAAGACAAAACCCTGCACAAATCACACCAAGGACAGCAGTCTCTCCATTTTTTTCCTTAGCCCTTTCTAGTCCATTCTTTGGCATTAACTTGCATATTTCTAAATCCCATGCTCATGTCATTACTTTTGGTGGCTTCCTTTTGAGCCGTATTTCCTTTTGTTTCCCCAGTTCCATATGCATGAGATTTTAGCTCTTTTTTCTCTGTCCCTAAACCTCACACCCACCCTCACCACTCTAGTTTCTATTGTCATTTTGATTAGATTGGTGTTCAGGAGTAATGTCATTGTGGCTATGTAAACTACAGCCACAGCTGAGCCACGTGTTGCTGTAATTACTTTTCTTCCCTAGAACAGCTTTTTGGTTAACACTGGAGGTTGCAACCGGCACCCCTTTCTCCATATATTTATCACAAATTTTATCCTCAAACTCTTTCCCACTTAGATAAGTTGCTTTGCATTCTGTGAGAGACACGTAGGTGGTATATTTGCAGCTCAAACTCGCTCATCTTTTTCCCAGAGCTTAAGATCTGCTTCAGTCTCGTGACTTGCCCCGGAACCAGATGCCTGCCACTGAAAAGCCAGTGTCTGGGGAGGGCTGGTGAGATGGCTCGACAACTGTGCTTAAGAGCAGCGGCTACCCTTCCAGATGACCAGGCCTCTGTGTCCAGCACCCACATGGTCACCACCATCTGTAACTCCAGTTCCCGCTGACCCAGTGGTCCTCTTCTGGCCTCTTCAGCACTGTATGTATGCATGGGGTGTGCCTAGTTACGTGCAGGCATATTTGTAAAATAATAAATAAATCCATTTCTTTTCAAAGCCAATACTTGGGATTTGATGGGAAAGACACCAGATTAATTGAGGGGCCGTCCCTGAGAGGCACAAGGATGATCATCTTCAAAGCTGTATCTTGGAGGACTCAAGTACATAAGCAGGCTTCCATGCAGAAGGTATGGACGCATGGGGGCAACCCCTAGGAAGGTTACAGGCTGGCTACATGCTGAGTAGGGGCTGCAACAACTAGAACAGTGTTTCTCATCCTGTGAGTTGTCACTCCTTTGGGGATCTTGACTTTTTTTTAAAATAGGGGTCACATATCAGGTATTTACATCATGACTCATAATAGTAAAAGCATTATAATTATGAAGTAGCAACAAAATAATTTTATGGGGGGGGGGGGAGTCACCACAACATGAGCAACTGTACTAAAAGGTCACAGCATTAGGAAGGTTGAGAACCACTGATCTAGAACGTGTCTCCATTTTTTTTTAAATTTTTCCACCTTCAAAATTGACCCTGCTCTTCTGAGGCTACTTATAACCACCCTATTCTTCTGCACGTTAAACGTCATAGCGATTCATATACTTTGTGTTAGCTGACTCTGGGGATTAAAGAATGAAAAGATGCACTGCACAGTCTGGTGCTATCTGAGGAGCTAAGGAAGGAGTATTTAGCAGTTGACATCTTAATCATTTGGATGCGGGAGAAAGAGGAAGCAGTTCTGCACAGGGCATCTTCTCAGAGAGCAACCACTACAGACTGAAGAATGACTCTGGTGCCCTAGACCTAGCTCTCATTCAGGAATCATCTTCCTGGCTGCTCTTCCAGAGGTCCTGAGTTCAATTCCCAGCAACCACGTGGTGGCTCACAACCATCTATAATGAGATCTGGCACCCTCTTCTGGTGTGCATGAAGATAGTGTACTCATAGACATAAAAATAAATAAATAAATCTGTAAAAATAAATAAGTAAAAGTCAGCAGAGGGCATCAGATCACATTATAGATATTTATGAGCTACAATGTGGTTGCTGGGAATTGAACTCAGGACCTCTGGAAGAGCAGCCAGTGCTCTTAGCCACTGAACCATCTCTCCAGCTCTGAAAATATGCATTCTAAAATGTGTCACCCAGACTCGGACCCAATTGTTGGCTCTGTTGAATGTCAGCATCTGAGCTGGAAGTGGTATATAGCCCTGTCATTCTGAGATGCTACTGAGATCTAAAACATTCTCACTGGTGACGTATTTATTTATTTGTTTGTTTGTTTGTTTGTTTGTGTTTTGAGACAGGCTTTCTTTGTATAGCCCTAGCTGTCCTGGACTCGCTTTGTAGACCAGGCTGGCCTTGAACTCACATAGATCTGCCTGCCTCTGCCTCCCAGAGTGGTAGGATTACAGGCGTGCGCCACCATGCCTGGTTCATTAGTGACATCTCTCAAAGGACTTTTTCCTTCTCTCTAACTAGGACCTTATACAATATATGCCTTTTATTTGCAGTGCTAACATTGTACGTTACGCCATGGTGTTGCTGTATCTCTGTCCCTTGTTCAATGCCCTGGTTGTGAAAGGTGGACTTTTTATTCTGGAAAACTCATTGAATTATCGTTTATCATCTTAGCTTTGTCCCCTCTGCTCTTTTGTTCCTTAAATATCTTTGTTCTTCAAACATCAGCTCCCTGGGATGAGTTACAAATTTCCAGCTTAGTCTTTTTTTTTTTTTTTTTTTTTTTTTGGTCTTCATATTTTCTATCTCTTTACTGAGCTTTGTATTTTGGGATTATATTTTTATTTTCTAAAGCAATTTCTCTCTCTCTCTCTCTCTCTCTCTCTCTCTCTGTGTGTGTGTGTGTGTGTGTGTGTGTGTGTGTCTTTTAAAATAAAAAACTTTTTTGTTCTTAGGCCACAGGTGTTGTATCTCCCTAAGGACATCAATAATAGACGTCTTTGTTTTTTTCTCTATGCAAGCCTTTTGCCTCCTTCAAATTATTGAATTATTTGCTTGTTTGCTACACAAAAAGCTCTCCTACCATTCATAATTCTTTTTTGTTTTGTTTTGTTTTTTCAAGACAGAGTTTTTCTGTGTAGCCCTGGCTGTCCTGGAACTAGATCTGTAGACCCATTTGGACTCTAACTCATAGAGATCAATCTGCCTCTGCCTCTTGGGGGTGCTGGGAATAAGGTGTGCAGGTGTGTGCCACCATGCCTGGACCTCATGATAATTCTTTTTTTTTTTTTTTTTTTAGATTTATTTATTTATTGTGTACACAGTGTTCTGCCTGCATGTACACTTGCAGGCCAGAAGAGGGCATCAGATCACATCATAGATGGTTGTGAGCCATCTATGTGGGCCATCATGTGGTTGCTGGGAATCGAACTCAGGACCTCTGAAAAAGCAGTCAGTGCTCTTAACCTCTGAACCATCTCTCCAGTCCCTCATGATAATTCTTAGCCATCCACCCACATTTAACGAAGAAAACTAGAGAAGGGAGATGTTTTATAGGTCCACTCATGGGCTGGAGAGATGGCTCAAAGGTTAAGAGCATTGGCTGCTTTTCCAAAGGTCCTGAGATCAATTCCCACCAACCACATGATGGTTCACAGCCATCTATAATGAGATCTTGTGCCCTCTTCCGGAGAGAAGGTGTACATGCAGGCAAAACATTGTAAACATAATGAATAAATAAATATTTTTTCAAAATCCACTCATGGAAGAAAAAAAAAAGATCCACTCATGACAGAGAAATAAATATTGGATTTATCTTCCTATCTTAGGCAACAACAACATAGAAACTACATGAAGACAAGGAAAACGTGCAGTGAGTTCTCCTTTCACCTCAGACTTCAGACCAGAACTTCCCAAAACAACAAACTGAGATAGAATGTGTTGGTCTTGTTGGTGGAAGAAATGGGAATTAGAGTCTATAGGTAAAAGCTTCAAGGCTTCATTCCGACGAGATACCAGTAAGATAAATAAAACACAAAATCTTGCAATGAAAGCATATAACTTAGTCCTATGGTAGTGATAGCACCAATAATTTCTAGACATGGCACAGTGGTGTGGTCCAGCTGATAACAGTGCCTACAGCACACTGATGAGCTGATGACCTGAGTTTGAACCACAGTTCTCACTCTGCTCTCCCCAACCTCCTACTTCTTTTATGTAATAAAGTAAAATAGCTTTGTCACGTAACCTTGCTGCCAGGACATTCGGCTTCCCCAGACACCAGAATCAATGCTGCCCAAGACACTGGACTGAACTTCTAAAACTGAGAGCTGGAATAAACCCCATCTCTTTCTGATGTAAATTATTTCTGTTGGGTGTTTTTATTAAAGCAAAGTGGAGTCACCACTATGATTAAGCCTGGCCATGTGATACTTAAGTCTTTGGAGCAGATTCGTGGGAGGGGTCTGGAAGCATTTGGAGAAAGAGGCTAAAGAAACCCTAGAGTGCTGTAGACTCAGCCTAATGATCAAATCCGACAGGAGCCCAGAAAATCACAATGTCAATAGGAATTCGCAGTAAAAAACTGTGGTCTGCGTGTTTCATGTGGGAGCCAAGACTCTGTAGGGGACTGAAATAAAAGTTCTGGTAAGAACCTGTCTACATTGTATCTAAGAATCTGTGGAAGGCAAAAGTTGAAAGGTAACAAGCTAGCTAATCTGATGCAGGAAATATCAAAACAGACCAGGATTCAGGTCCTGGCTTTGCTGTTGCTGGATACTTTTAGGCAGGTTGATACCGAGGAATATGAGTTTTAAATGGAGCAGAAAGGCTTGAAAACTTTCAGTTTGATCAGAAGAGGCCAGTCTAAAGTCGGAAAGGCATGGGCTCTGAGATTAGCACTGTTTAGAGAGAAGCCAGGCATTTTGCATCAGGGCAGTAGAAAAAAAGATGCCTGTGTAGGCATCTCAAGACTAAGTCAGATCCCATCCATTGTAGCCTGAAGGGTATGAAACTCATCTGAAATACTTTCTTTTGACAAGTGCAGGACTCTGGGTTATGTATACGGCCACCTACAAATTCCCTAGAACTTCACCGTTCCCAGACACAGACAGATTCCCTGGGATATGATTGACGGTGACGGTGTTCAATCACCCAGATACTCAGAAGTCACTGCAGCTGTGGTCCAGGGGAACCAAGGTGGTAGAAGACCTTGGCTTTATACATATGATGCTGGCTTTGCAAGCATGCAAAAGGCAAGAATTTCTGGATTTCAAAAGACAGTCTGAAGGCCAGGCAACTTGTGCCAGGGTCAGAATCCCTTCAGGCAGTTCCTCAGAGGTCACTGTCAAAGCTTTGAGGGTGTGAAACCAAAGCCACAATGGAAGTTGAAACAGGGAGATAACTGAATTCAACAAGAAGAAACAGGAAAGGTTTTTTGTTGTTGTTGTTGTTTTGTGGACCAGGCTGGCCTCGAACTCACAGCTATCCACCTGCCTCTGCCTCCCGAGTGCTGGGATTAAAGGCGTACACCACCACACCCAGCTTTTTTTTTTTAAATAATGTATTTAATTTCTTTTATGTGCATTGGTATGAGGGTGTCAGATCCCTAGGAACTAGAGTTAAGGATAGTTGTAAGCTGCTCTGTAGGTGCTGGGAATTGAACCTGGGTCCTTTGGAAGAACAGACAGTGTTCTTAGCCGCCACTGAACCAACTCTCCAGCCCCAGGAAAGATTTTATATCATGCTTCACCCCAAAAGATTTTGAGAAAGTTAGGATGTGTGTAAAGACAGAACCAACAATGCTTTCTCTCTCCTTTCCACAGCCACTCCTTTCCCCCCTCCCTCTCCCCACTCACTCTCACAACCTCACGCCAGAATTCAAGAAAGACTAGGGCAGGGCTGGAGAGATGGCTCAGTGGTTAAGAGCACTGCCTGCTATTCGAAAGGACCGGGGTTCAATTCCCAGCACCCATAAGGCAGCTCACAACTGCCTGTAACTCCAAGATCGGACACCCTCCACACCAACGCACATAGATTAAAAAATTAAATAAAAAATATTTTAAAAAAGAAAGAAAGAAAGAAAGACTATGACAATTCAGGCGTGTTAGGAAGAGCTTGTCTGTCTGAGCTCTGAGCCCCCCACAAGGAAGGTGAAACCAACAGGACCTCCAAACGCCCATCTGAGTTCACCGGACTCAACCTACAAGGGCCCGAGGCAGACATTCCCACTGAATCCCACTTTCCACTTGCTTACAGCCCTGGCGGTTTAGCTCCAGGTTTAACCTTTTCTAAAGGTTCAAAAGTGGCCCCAAGCCTTGGAGGCTGCCCGCCCCCATCCTCCCCAATGCCCACCCCATCTCTTGCTTCCCACAGGCCAGTCCTGCTCTCTCTGCAGATTCAGCAGTTCTCAGCCCTCCACAGGGTTTCCGTTGGCGGGGGTCCCAGGCACACATGCCTCCGCTTGGCTGTAATCACAGCACACGCACTTCCCAGCTTGTGGCTCAGGCTTCCAAGTTGCAACACAGCCCTCGGAACTTTGCTATCTAACGCCATCAAGCCAAAAACACTTAACTCACAGAGCCACTCCCGTGCAGAGAGAGGATTTCCACCCCTTACCCCCGTCTTTCAAATTAAGTCAGAGCATATTCCCAGAAGTCCAGTTCTCAACCTAGAAAATAGGAATATTTTTTATGGTTCGGACTGCTTATTGCCAAATTATTTTTCTGTGTGCTTGCGTGATTTCATTGTCAATAGTAGAACGCATGATGGCCATCGTTGGCATGGATTCTTATCACTAAACTTTGAAAAATTTCACTAGTAACTATATTCTTCATCTTTAGAAATAAAAATTGCCTGCACGGCATTCTTATACTTTAGCCTAATAGAAAAGGCACTGGCAAGCAGACACATCAAATAACTAAAGTTTTGGTTTACCTTCATGGTTCTTTCCAAAAATCAGATTTTATTTCACCCCTTACCATACTTCATATAGACATCTCCCTCATGGCATCGCAATGCCATGAGGACAGTAAATAATCAAGAAATCTTTGCCCAGTCAAGAGCCACTTTCCTGGGAGGGTGGGAACAGGAAGATAAGAGCAAGGGGATTACAATTGGGATGTAATGTGAATAAATTATAAAGAAAAAATGGTTTAAAAAAAAAGAGCCACTTTCTCAATCATGCCCAAGATAAGAGCCCTCTCCCTCTATCTTACACAGAATTCGAAACAAAAGCTGCACACAGCATTCCTCCTTCTCAGTTTGTTTGGCCTCTCATTTGGCATCCTTTAACTGGGTTTGCCATCTCCTCTTGACTCTCACAACCAGAGGTCAGTTCTAAAGTAGATTCACAGGATTCGCACCCAACACTTTCAGCATAAAAGCTCCACGGTGGGCTTCCCAGGGGTGAAGAAGAGCTCCTCACTGTGTAAGCATGAAGACGTGAGCTTTGAACCCTAGCATCCACAGACATGCCAGGCATGGTAGGGCATTGCACAGGCATTCTTAGACTAATAGGCTAATAAACCAGACTAATAGACTAATAAGCCTTTAATCCCAGCACGAGGGGAAGAGAGGCAGGAAGATCTTGAGATCCTGCTAGCCAGGAGCCTAGTTAAGGAGGAAACTCTGGATTCAGTGAGAGACTCTGACTCAGAAAATTAGGTATAGAGCCCCTGAGAAAGATAGCATTGACCCCAGGCCTCCATATGCACACATAAGTGAGCTCACATGCATACACATGTATACACACACACATACACACACACACATACACACACACACACACACTTCAGAGGTGGGACTGAGAGCTTCCTATTAGTTGTCCCCGTTTGAGTCACATGCCAACTGGGTGCGTCTCTGTTGGAGATACTAACGTTGATTCCCTGCAAGGTCACCGTCACCACCAACATTTTCACGCTGCTTGGTGCTGGTGTTCAGCGGTCAGTAATGCTCCTTTTACCTGCTTAGTGCTTCAGGAAACAGTGGCAAGTGATTTATTGATCCGTGAATCCTTTCCAGTTAAAGACTAGTATAAAAAGAAAGGAAGACAGTGTTTATTGAGCACCTACTAAGGGTACAACAGTGTTTAGTGCTTTCCCGGGCCTTGTCACACAGTCAGACACCACATAATGATGAACACATAAGTGATGATGATCTTATAGGAGGATAATGTAGCTGAAAAGTCCCATTCCCTAGGGACGTGACATGGCAGCCCTCAGAGCACGGAAACAAAGCGCTTCCCAAGTGTCTGGGGTGCTGCTGTAGCACAAACATTTATTGTGTTGTCAGTCATATAAAAGTGCAGCTTAGCCACACTCAGAAGGCAGAGGCGGGGGTGGGGGTGGGGTAGGGATTGGATGTGAGTTCGAGGCCAACCTGGTCTTCAAAGTGAATCCAGGACAGCCAAGGCTATTACAAAGAGAAACTCTGTCTTGGAAAAAAAAAAAAAAAAAAAAAACAAAGCAAAAACCAAAACAAAACAAAATACGGAGCTTCAGAGTTTATAAGAGTAATGGTAATAAGTGACTGTTATGGCTGTATATATTTACTTGATTACACTTTCTATGTGGCTTTAAGTGCACCTGTGAAACAGCATGGCTGAGCTAGGCCAGCATACAGCCTCTGTGCTGTGTTTGTTGTGCCCACAGCTGTTCTTCCCCGCTTGTGGTTGACGTAAGCTCATGTTATGTACTTCATTGTGGAGAAACAGGCTATCCCACACCACTATCTGTCTGTCTCTCTACATCATACCCTCGGTGTGACATAGACCATGCTGTCGAGGTTTGTGCAAGTATGCTGGGGTGTTCCTACCACAGTGAAGCAATGCATTTCTCAGAATCTGGTCTCTTCATTGAGCGTGGCAGTAACTAATCTTTCCACAGCATGGTGAGAGAAAAATTAATCTTGCAATGTGTCACTTTATTCAATCCTACCCTTGTGATATCATTATCTCCAAGTTATCAGGGAGGAAATCAAAGACTCAGCTATGGTCCTGGCCCACTAGAGGGCACAGAGCCAAGGAGAGGCAGCGGAGGATGTGAAGGCAAGTGCTCGCCTTGCCTAAGCACTCTTCTTTTTTCCAGTTCAGGATGTGTTGAGTCACAGCCAGCCACACGCTTTCAGGACTGTGGTGACCAAGAAACAGGGACAGTGCACACACGTTTGACTGGCTCTCCTCAAAAGTGTCTTCTAGAAAGACACAGGTGCATCCAGCAGTGTCCTTGAGTCAATACATATACACTGGCTGTTGTCCTCTCGAAACAGAGAGGCCTGAGTGCAGGCCTCGCTGCTTAGGCAAGGCAGCTGGATAAAGATCCCACTGGAGTCAGGGATCTAGAGAGCCAAGGCAAGGCTGTGTGCAGAGTGAGGAGCCAACTGGGCCTTTGAGGCAGCCCACAGTGATGGAGGAGAAGTCATCTGACCCCAAGAAAGGTGCCTTAGTCCATTCAGTAACTTCTAAACTGTGGAAATATATTTATCATTCACAGTTCTGCTAGGCAGAAAGCCCAAATTCAGTGTACAAGCAGCAGGTGCCTGAAAAAAGACCAGTTTCCTAGTTCGTACATGACAGTCTTCTTCTTCTTCTTCTTCTTCTTCTTCTTCTTCTTCTTCTTCTTCTTCTTCTTCTTCTTCTTCTTCTTCTTTCGAGACAGGGTTTCTCTGTGTAGCCTTGATTGTCCTGGACTCATTTTGTAGACCAGGCTGGCCTCAAACTCACAGCGATCTGCCTACCTCTGCCTCCTGAGTGCTGGGATTAAAGGTGTGCGCCACCACATCCGGCTCATGACAGTCTTCTTATGCCCTCAGATGGCAGGAGTGGGCATAGAAGCACTGTCTTTACACGGGGATTGGCATCATTCATGAGAACACCATCACCGTGACCTAATTGCCTCTTAAAAGCATCACCTTCTAGTATCTTCCTGGGAACTACATTTCAAAATCTGGGTATAAAGGGAAGTGCAAACGCTCTGCCCACTGAAGGAGAGAAACCTGTTCTTTAGGATCCCAAGTGTGGGATCGAACGGTCTAGTAAGAGAACAGGTGATGTTAATTCACTAGAAGAGCAACCACCTCATGCAGGAGCTTAATTGCTACCAGATGAAAAAGATCCTGTGAACGGTCTCTGGGAGGAGATATATAAATGAGCCCAGAACTGGCAGTGGCGCAGATTGGAGACTTGGGATAGATTCTGTTCATCGCTGCCCTTCAAGACGCTCCTAGAGAAAACCACTTGAGGGAAGGCTTCAGAGCTCTGGCTCCTGGTGAGGTTCTGGGGTCTGGTTACCCCCGGTTCCAGTGGAAGAAATCCTGCGGCTCCCGACCAGAGAATCGTTCCTCGGGACTGATATCCTTAAGGTTTTGTTGTGTCAATTAACCCTCATTTCCTACTGTTTGGGTTAATTGGGTTATAATTGACATAGGCTCGGTCAATAAGTTGTTAATAAAATATTTTGGTTAAGAAAATTGTGACTCCAGCCCACAGCAGAATGAGCTGCAGAATCTTACCCAGAACTGTCAATGGAATACAGACGACACCAGGCTGTCTGTTTGCGCTGAGGAACACAGCAGCCGCCCACTGACATATGCTTCCCTCAATAACGCAGGTGGATGGTGAAAAACACTAAGCTGAACACCAGCATGGACAGATTATGCTCTTCATGATACATAAGCAGAAACTCCTCACGCATGCCAGAGTGAGTATAGTGCAGAGAAAGGTCTGCAGGGAGAGAAAGCAAGCCCAGATGGGTGTTTTCTGGGACACGGGAGGTGGGGAGGTGGTCAAGGGATCCGGAAAAACATATTCATTAGTTTGAGTATTTCAAACTTTTTTTGTTGTTGTTTTCTTTCTTTCTTTCTTTCTTTCTTTCTTTCTTTCTTTCTTTCTTTCTTTCTTTCTTTCTTTCTCTACCCTTTTCCCCCTCCCAGGGACAGGGTCTCTCTGTGTAGCCTTGGCTGTCCTGAACTCGCTTTGTAGACCAGGCTGGCCTGGAACTCACAGAGACCCGCCTGCCTCTGCCTCACTGAGTGCTGGGATTACAGGCATGTGCCACCGCGCCCGGCTGAGTTTGAATTATTACAAATGATTTCAGCAATATGTAGTCATGGGTTGCACACTGTCTTACTTAGGGTTTTATTGCTGTGAAGAGACGCCATGACCATGGCTACTCTTATTAAGGAAAACACTTAACCGAGACTGGCTTACAGGTTCCGAGGTTGGTTCATTATCATCATGGTGGGAAGCACGGCAGGCAGACATGGTGCTGGAGGAGGAGCTGGAAGTTCAATATCTTGATCCAAAGGCAGCAGAAGAAGACTGTTTACCCACTGGGCATAGGTTGAGCATAGGGGACCTCAAGGCCCGCCCCCACAGTGACACACTTCCTCCAACCAGGCCACACCTACTCCAACAAGGCCACACCTCCTAATAGTGCCACTCCCTACTGGCCAAGCATTCAAACACATGAGTCTGTGGGGCCATACCTATTCAAACCACCACACACATCTCCAGACTCAACTGCAGTCTGAAAAACTATGAGGGGAGAACAATAAAAATAATGATGGGAGTACTAAATATTAGACACAATTTGCATAGTGTTTACATTACATTAGATAGCACAAGAAATCTAGAGAAATAGCACTCGGGAGAATGTGCATATGGTATATAGTGATACCACATCAGTTTATATAAAGGAGTTGAGCATTTTCAGATTGTGGTGTTTGCAGGCATTAGAAGCAATGCCCCATTGATACCAAGGGATGCCTGACTGTGATAGAAATCTGCTCAGGGCATGCGTGGCAGCTGCTGTTATCTCAGCCTTGATGTTTCCAAGGCTCAGCATCATTCCAGGTACAGAGAGAAGCTGGCCTGGAGAGACCCTTGGAACCACTCCATGCCTACTACCCTAAGCATTGAATTCAGCAGGTGACGTGTACAAGAACTCCAACTCCATGCCAGGCTGGCAGGGGGCTCTCATGAGGAGGGGCTGGGGCCATCATTGTGATCTTTAAAAGGAGAAATGTGGTCAGGCTGGGAAGTCAGGAGTTACACTTTGAGTGTGTGCAGAGGGTTCACCTGTCCTGGCTGACTCATAGCTGTGGTTATATATGATCTGAATGTGCCCCTGTCCCCTAAAGGTTCATAAGCTAAAGGGTTTGTTCCCAGTGTGGTGGTGTTGAGGTGGTGAAAGCTGTCAATGAGGCTTTGTCCAAAGTAATTAGATTATGGAGGAACCTACCTCAGAAGAGAGTAATATCAAATTTGTAAATGGAATTAGTTCTCACAAATATGGATAGTTATAAAGGAGGTGTTATCTTTTGTTTTGTTTTTCGTGACAGGGTTTCTCCTTGCCGCCTTGGCTGTCTTGGAACTCACTCTGTAGACCAGGCTGGCCTCGAACTCACAGAGATCGCCTACCTCTGCCTCCCCGAGTGCTGGGATTAAAGGCCTGTGCCATGCTCAGCCAGGTTTTGGTATCTTATTTCTTCCTTACTGGCATCCTATCTTTCTATATAGTCTCTCCCTTTCTCAAACACTTCCACTATTTGTAGATAGATAGATCCCAGTGTCATCTTTCTGTCTGACCCCCAACATGCTGTGCTAAATAAACTCCTTTTTGTGTCAAGTATACAACAGCTTCACGATGCAGTTGTACAAGTTCAGGACATGTTCATCGATAAAGACAGCACTTCCCGCCTCCTTCAGAGATTCCTGAGGCACCTATGGTTCATCAGTGCAGCAAGGATCCTTGCAGCTCAGCCTCCGTTTACAGGAGCTCAACCCTAGATCACAATCTTTTTTTTTTCTTCTTCTTCTTCTTTTTTTGTTTTGTTTTGTTTTGTTTTGTTTTTTGAGACAGGGTTTTCCTGTGTAGCCTTGGCTGTCCTGGACTCACTCTGTAGACCAGGCTGGCCTCAAACTCACAGAGATCCAGCTGCCTCTCTAGTGTTGAGATTCCAGGCATCTGCCACCATGTCCAGCTTTTGTAGTGACTTTTTTTTTTTTTTTGAGACAGGGTTTTTCTTGTAATCTTGGCTGTCCTGGACTCACTTTGTAGACCATGCTGGCCTCAAACTCATGGTGATCTTCCTGCCTCTGCCTCCTGAGTGCTGGGACTAAAGGCATGTGCCACCACACCTGGCTTATAGTGACATTTTTAAGAACTCTGAAATTTTTATTTGTTTAAAAAAAGAACACACAAGTATATTATGAGTGAAGCCGGGCATGACGGCTCATGCCTTTAATCCCAGCACTTGGGAGGCAGAGGCAGGTGGATTGCTGTGACTTCGAGGCCAGTCTGGTCTACAAAGTGAGTCCAAGACAGCCAAGGCTACACAGAGAAACTCTCTCGAAAAACAAACAAACAAACAAAATATTATGAACGTACTTTTGCCAGGAGGTGGTAGCACACACCTTTAACCCCAGCACTCAGGGGCCAGAGGCAGGCAGATCGCTGAGTTAGAGGCCAGCCTGGTCTACAGAGTGAGTTCCAGAACAGCCAGGCCTACACAGAGAAACCCTGTCTCGAAAAACAAACAAAAACTGTGCTTTTGTTTTAAGGCCAGGTGTAGGCATGTGGGGCTGCTTCTGACTGTCCGCAGCAGCTGACTGTGATTTGCCTCGTGGGCTAGCAGAAGGGTAGGTTTGCCAGCTGCAGGTAATTTCTGTGATTGTGTGATGTTTGGGAATTTGTAGTGGAAGTTTTGGTTTCTTCGTAAACTCAGTTATGATGTATAAATATGCTTTTTGTTTAATCCCAAGCGTGGGATTTTTTTAGTTTGGGCTTTGGTATGTCCGCAGCTGATAACTGCCTCCCGCGGGGTGTGGGCTTTGCCAGCTGGTAAGGGACTACCTGAAGCGCACGGAGAGGGGCGTGGCCTAGGACTCAGGGAGGTAAATACGAGAGGGCAGCTGAGAGGTGAGTCTGGGTTATTACACAGCTTTATGGGGGGCAGATGGATTTTATAGATCTCTTCAAGACTTCCTCACTTCCAATACCCTCTCCCCATCAACCTCCTGGGTCTCTAACTAGAATACTGAGACTCTAGTTTTCCGAATGGTCATATACTTCCTGTAACTGTCTTCTCTGAAGCCTACTAGGGACCAGTAGGGAAAGCCTAAGCTGTGGAGAAAACCCTGTTTGCTTTTGAGCTGATGTTGGAGGACCCTGCTGTTTGAGGTTGCAGTCCGCCCAGACCCGATAGCCTTTCTGAGCTCTGCGCTAGATGGAGGCCTCCCTCTCCCCAGCAGGGCCTCCTGTGGAGAGTGTCTTGAGGCATAGATGCCTGGAGCCACATCTGATATATATGACCTTTGGCACAGCTCCCTGCTGGCTCTCCCCTCCCTGAGCCTATAGGATAATTAGATACTGTGTTCCCATTCATATGATAGGAGCATGCTGCTAAACGCAAATCAAGCCCCCTTGGAGTGCCTAGTACCAACCAATTATGTGCACCTGGGAGGCCACCCACCCACTCCCCGTGGGACTATATTGCCTTTGTTCTCCCCGAATAAAGTTGAATGATCTCCATGACGTGGTCCCCAGAGGTCATTCTCGGGCATGTTCAGAGC
Source organism: Acomys minous (assembly GCF_964271855.1). Lineage (NCBI taxonomy): Eukaryota > Metazoa > Chordata > Mammalia > Rodentia > Muridae > Acomys > Acomys minous. The sequence goes on along the minus strand of NC_140498.1, from coordinate 21,508,026 downwards.
ATTCCAAGCCCTGGGCCTCACCTCCTGCTCCTCCTGTCTTCGTGGGAAGGCAAGCACCCGCCCCCCAGGGAAGAGGAGACCCACAAGCTGACAGTTCCTTTGGTCAGGTGGGCTCCCATCAGGCTGACACTTCTGTCACTCACTTCTGACTCAGTTTCCCCTCTCAGGACATTTTACACTTGCTGATTACTGGCTGCTTTATCCTTGTCTCTACCGAGGGGACCTGGGTATGAAGAAAGTCCTGTATCTCACTTTACAGAAGTGATGGACATAGTGATTTGCTTCCAAAATATACAACACAGACATGAAAACACTGTTAAGAGAGTAAAAAAGGAAATAAGTCACCAACCATAAGTCTGGTAGAGGATTCATATAAGACTATACAATAAAGCAAGTCCAATGCAGAACCAACAGTTACCCTGAGTACAAATGAATGGTGGCCTTGAGTAGACATTTCTCCCCTAAAGACTGGCCAACAAGTACACAATAGACGGGCAGCATCACTAGCCATTAGAGAAATGCAAATGAAATCCACAATGAGCTACCACCTTGCCTATAGCAGAAAAGAAAATAAGAAATTTTAAGTAGGGGAAGCCACTCAGTGTCCATGGATGGATGGATGGATGGATGGATAGATGGATGGATGGATGGATGGATAGATGGATGGATAGATGGATGATGGATGATTTAAATGTGGTATACACACACTGTCATCACTTTTTTGCTTCCTCTCAGCACTCACCTTCATGCCCCATAGCCTCATAGCCTTTCGTTTTGTTTGTTTGTTTGTTTTGCTTTGTTTTTTGCTGTGTAACCCTGGCTGTTCTGGAACTCTCTTTGCAGACCAGGCTGGCCTTGAACTCACAGGGATCCACCTGCCTCTGTCTCCTGAATACTGGAATTAAAGGCTGCCACATGTGCCACCACGCCTGGCTCTTTTTCTTTTTCTTCCTTCCTTCCTTCCTTTCTTTCTTTTCTTTTTTCCTTCTTTTCTTTCTTTTTTTTTTTTTTGGTATGAATTTCAATAAGAACAAAACATCAAAATCACCATCAAGTCAACACCCACCATTGGTTACAGAAAAGAATGAGGTCAATGGATGAGCAGCAAGGAACAGGCTGAATTCACAGAGGTGCTGACTGTGGTCTCCATTGCTGAGGCTCAACTCATGGCGAGCAAGATGCTCTTGAAACTTCCCCGAGTCTCTTTTTGCAGGGGAGGGGTCTCAAGAGCAGACTCAAGTTTGATAATTTACTTAAAGAGCTGCCATGGTTCAGTGCCAGGCTCCACTCACGGCTGAAGTGTAATATGGAAAAAGGCATGGGGCGAAGCAGGAACATTTGTGTCAGGAGAAGCAAGCATATAAACCAGTCCCTACCAACACTGAGGCTTCCCAGCTCACACTGGCTCTGTATCAGTGACCTGGTGAGATGCTCCCATCCAGGGAAACCACTTAAGTCTCAGGATCTAGAAGCTCCTACCGAAGGCTTCTCACAGGCACAGCATGCTGTGGCAACCAAAACACAGGACCCCAGCAGTGAAACCAGATATATGGGTTCTCTTAATGTCCTCACAACTAGGTCCTGGCAAGTCCCAAGAGTGGCTTTGTTGACATGGGCATACACAGAGCATCACTAATCAGGAGTAACCTGTCATAGTCCCAAGACTTGGCAGAGATCCAGTCGTGGCTCTGGGCTGCCAGGGAAACGTACAAGGATTGTGCAACCAGTTATAATACCTTAACTCTCTCCTCACAGCATCCCAGCAAGGCTGCACATGAAGATTACCAGTTCATTCACCAAGTGACAGGACTCTGTGCCTGGGGCAGTGAGAAGAGAGGAAGTCATAGCAATGAAAGGTAGGGAGTCATCCTTTAATCTCAGTACTTAGGGAGGTAGAGGCAGGTAGATCTCTGTGAGTTCGAGGCCAGCCTGGTCTACAAAGTGAGTCCAGGACAGCCAAGACTACACTGAGAAACTCTGTTTTAGAGAGAGAGAGAGAGAGAGAGAGAGAGAGAGAGAGAGAGAATGAGGAGGAAGGAAGGAGTTCGGGGCTGGAGAGATGATTCATTGATTAAGAGCTCACAGCAATCCACCTGCCTCTGCCTCCCAGGTGCTGGGATTAAAGGCATGTGCCACCCCGCCCAGCTCAAAAGGGTTTTTTTTTTTTAAAGAGAGGAGGGGAGCCAGCACTGTGGTCTAATTGACATGTGACCTATAATTTCATAAAGTCATTGTGGCTAGAACCTGGGCAGAGGCCATCTCTTCAGACAAGAGCCTCTCTTGTTGCTCACAATCCCTAATAGCCACTTCCTTCTCCAGCAGGTGGTTGTGTTTATATCCTATTGGCTTCATGGCAACTGCTGGACCACTGCTGTGACCATGCTACCAATGAGCTGGGTCAGATGGAGACATCCTAATACACACACACACACACACACACACACACACACACACACACACGCACGCACACGCGCGCACACACACGACACATACACACCACACACACCACACATACATACATACACACACTCACCACACACATACCACATACACACACATATACCACACACACACACATACACACACCACACATATACACAAACACACTCACCACACACACCTCACACATACACACAAGCATACACATATACCACATATACATGACACACACACCACACATACCCCCCACATCCCACACCACATACACACATACACAAAAACATACACATATACTACACATACACAACACACACATACACCACACATATACCACACACACACACACACACACTGCACATCTCTCTCTCTCTCTCTCTCTCTCTCTTTCTCACACACACACACACACACACACACACACACACACACACACCATGCATGTAGGAAGCTCCAGGCTGTGTGTCCCAGCCTTGACCCCCAAGTAGGTGTTGACTTTAATCCTTTATGGAGGAAGACACTCTCCCTTACACACCAGCCATGAACAAGGGCACAGGGGGTAGGAACATGGAAACAAGGTGCTGGCAGAAGCCCATAGTGGGAGGGGTCACCCTGATCAGTCCCTTCCCTCCTCCTTGATACCCAGGCTAAGAGCCTGAAGCCAGCATCCAGAGCCTGAGCCCAGATAATAACTGAGACATTCCAGATAATCTTCCATCCTGTCTGAACTTTGTAGCCAGAGTAGGGAGCACTGAGGGAGTGTAGACATGGAAGCCTCGGGGAGGGATGTTCTGGACACTCAGAGGGACAAGCTCATCTGGAGTCACACTGCCACCTCTCACAGCCAGCCCAGAGGAAGTAGAGGGATTGTTGAAAGGTGGCCATCACTGGAAACTTGAAGGGTGGGGCCATGCCTGTCACCCCAACACACTGAGCTTGTGATTCTTGGTTTAAAAAGGAAGAACACGGAGGCAGACAGGTCAACGTAGTCTGGGCCCCAGCCCTCTGGCCCTTCCACTTGGCTGTCTGACAGACGGCTCTTCTGTCCTCCCTGCCTCCGGTCTTTTCCCTTATCTTTTTTGGTAAGCTCCTTCAAGACACAGTGGAAAAATCCATTCTCTTCCAAAGCTTCCACCCCCTCTTTCTGCTGGGCACTCGGGTATTGGGCTTCTCCATTTTTCCTTCCTGACTGAACATGATAAGTAGTGATGAAATATTCCTCCACTAGGCCCTGAGATTAGGGAACAAAACAAAACAAAACAAAAACAAAAACAACAAAAAACCACCCACTGTGCTCTCAACACCCAAAGCAAGGCTCACAGAGGTGCTCAGAACTTCTGATGGGCGTACAACCTGAGTGTCCTCCCCCTAGAGGCCCATGTGTCTTGTGGCCAAGAAAGCACAGGTCTGACGCGTCAGAACCATGCACATCAGGCCCAGGGGACAGGAGGGGTCTGTCTGACCTCAGAGGGGTGTGTGGGAACACATGAAGTCATGCTTGTTTGTGTCGCCCGTCATTTCCTCCCGGCTGAGCCACACCACTTTCCCCACCCCTCAGCCAGCCTCTGACTTATTCCCTGGCGTCACATACTTGTGATCTCGCTGGCTGCCCACAGGGATGGCGAGGTCAGAACTGTTTGTCTGCACCAGAGGATAATGAATGTCGGGAAAGTACTCTGGCTTAGAGAATGTGAGACCCTCCCAGCAGCTGTCTAGTTCAGGCCTAGTGCAAGCTGGGAGACATCCTAGCCACAGCACAGCTGCATCTGTGCGACTGGGACAGATTCACAGATGCCATGCCTGGGAAGCTCCTAGAGGGACAGAGGAGTGAGGGGCCACCTGCCTCTATGGAGGACACAGTGGTATGGCTATTAGCCTGGGCCTGTGAGCATCCACTCCCTGGTCCCACTTGTTCTACTCTGTCCACAGCTGGTTGGGAGGAGGAGTAATGTTCCCTGTGCAGGACTGGGGGTGATGTGTGTCTATGGCCCCTGCGCATGATGGAATGAAATTGAAAGTTGAGGACAAAAGGGCCTTTCTAACTTGGCCTTCTTGGTCCTCGCTGTTCACAGGCCTTGTCTACAGGACCCAGAGAAATTAATCTGAAGTAAAGGATGACAGAGGGACCTCAGAGAAGGGAGGGCCATGAGCACAGACATGGGGTCAGCAGCAGGGGTTGGGGGGTGGGGAGTTGGGAGGGGGAGGGGGGAGGGGGGGAGGTTGGGATGGAGGAAGGGTAGGAGGAGGTAGAGGGGGTGAGGGGTGGTAAAAGGGAGGGGGAGGTGGGGGGGGGAGGGGGGATTCCTTGGCTGTCCTGGAATTCACTCTGTAGATTAGGCTGGCCTCGAACTCAGAGATCTGCTGGCCTCTGCCTCCAGAGTGCTAGGGTTAAAGGTGTGTGCCACCACTGCCTGGCTAAATGTTTGAATTTTGCTTACCTCTTTTTTTTTTTTTTTTTTTGGTTTTGGTTTTTGGTTTTTTGAAACAGGGTTTCCTTACACTATTTTAAGACCCACTTTGGTCTCTCTACTTTTCTGTGTTCTTGTCACTTTTATTATTATTTTAGAGTCTAAATAAATCTGATTTAACTCATCATAACCCGATAAATCATGACCTACATGTTAATTCCTTATGAAAAATTCACAAGAGCTTACACATGGTACCAAATCTAAAAGCATGTTGTGGAAATCCTTATAGATTTTTTCTTTTCTTTAATGTATGTGATATATTTTGATCACATCTGCACATCTGTCCCCTCCCATTCCCTAAAACATCTTCTTCCTCACAAGTCTCCCTCCTTTTACATGTCTCAGGTCATGTCCCTTTTTCTAATGATCTAAATTCAATTAGGGCTGCTTGCATGACTCTGGGTGTGGGGTTATTTACTGGAGTATGGGCAGCCTACCAGTGGCCACATCATTACAGAAAAATGACTCACTTTCCCCCCAAGTAGCCATCAACTGGCAACAGCTCCTCAGCCAGGGGTGGAGCCTCTGAGCCCCGCCCCTATCCATGATGGAGGGCTTAGCCTTGTGCAGGGGACCACATGTCACAGCTCCTGTGAGTTTGTGAGCATGTAGACCCCAGGTAACAGGTAACAGCCCTCTTTCCCATCCTCTGCCTCTTACATTCCTTCTGTTCCCTCTTCCTTGATGTTTCCTGAGCCTAGAAAGAGGTGACATAAATGTCCTATTTAGGATTGAGCACTGAACACAACTTAGTCTCAGCATTTTAGCCAGTTATGAGTCTGGGCATCAGCCGGTGTCCTCTGCAACAACACGCGTCCCTAGCGAAGGGCGGGGGCAACTCTAAACTACGGGTACAATTCTAAATATTTAGAAGGCAATTTGACAACATAGACATTTAGCAAAAACAACAATAGTAGCTATCCCTACAACTATCACCTCCCCCCCACCAGCCATAACTTTTGTTTTATATGTGTGGGTGTTTTGCCTGCATGTCTGTCTGGGTGCCCTGTTTATGCCTGTGGAAGCCAATAGAAGGCATCAGATCCACTGGACTTGAGTTGCAGGTAGTTGTTAGCAGCCACGTGGGTGCTGGGAATTGAAATCCAGTCCTCTGGAAGAGCAGGCAGTGTTCTCTTAACCACTGAACTGTCTCTCCAGGTTTACAGTCCCAGGCATGGATTCCCTTCTTTGAAGCAAGCTTCAAATCCAATCACAAAATGGTTACTTACCCCCAAAACCATCATGCCACAAAATGCACCTATTTTGTCTGGTGGGTCAGTGATGAAGCAAACAGGGTTGACCACTGTGTAATACGCTTGATGGTGTCTTTTCTCCCCAGCAACCTATGCAGCACCTTCTAGCATAATGAAAGAGAAGGAAGCGTCTAGCACAGTTCCAGCTTGGTTTCTTTACATTGCGTATAAAGCGGATGTTATCCTCTGCAATAAGGTCTTAACATCTAATTGTTATTTTTTGTTTGTTTGTTTGTTTGAGACAAAGTCTCTCTATGTTAGCCTTGGCTGGCCTCGAACTCACAGCGATCTGCCTGCCTCTGCCTCCCGAGTGCCGGGATTAAAGGTGCGCACCACCACAGCCCGGACAACATCTAATTATTCTGATGGCAACCAAGAGCAATGCAATAGCCTGTGTAGTCTGGGGGCCTCTGGGACCTGCTTGATTAATAGCTCATAGGGAGATACCCCACACCTGCGCTTTGGGTTCTTTCTTTATTATCTTTTTCTTTCTTTCTTTTTTCTCTTTCTTTTTTTTAGGGTTTTCAAGACAGGATTTCTTTGTGTACCAGGCCTGGCTGTCCTAGACTCCCTTTGTAGACCAGGTAGGCCTCAAACTCACAAAGACCCACCTGCCTCTACCTCCCGAATGCTGGAATTAAAGGCGTGCGCCACCACACCTAACTGATTCTTTCGCACACGCATTATGTGTGTGTGTGTGTGTGTGTGTGTATGTATATATATTATTTCATGCATGGTTATGTACATGTGTGGGCCAGAAGTCACTGTCCTCCTGTATTGCTTTCTGCCTTATCTTTGGAGATAGGCTCTCTCACTGAACCTTGAGCTCACCAGCTTAGCTAGAACGATTGGGCAACAAACCTCAGTGATCCACCTGTCTCTGACCCCCGCCCCCCAAAACTGCAATTATAGACTGGAACTGCTGTGTTCACCTTTTGCATAGTTATAGGGATCTGAACTCAGGTCCTCACGCTTGCATAGGGTGCTGGAGAGTTGACACAAGCTGAAGTCATCTGCGAGGAGGGAACCTCAACTAAGAAAATGCCTCCATGAGAGTGGGCTGTAGGCTGGCCCGTAGGGCATTTCCTTAGTCACTGATGGGGGAGGGCTCAGCCCATTGTGGGTGGTGCCATCCCTGGTGTTGGGGTCTACAAGAAAGCAGGCTGAGCAAGCCAGTAAGCAGCACTCCTCCATGGCCTCTGCATCAGCTCCTGCCTCTAGGTTCCAGCCCTGTTTGCGTTCCTTTCCTAGCTCCCTTCAATGATGGACTATGATGTGCAAGTGTAAATCAAATAAGCCCTTTCCTCCCCCAACTTACTTCTTGGTCATGGTGTTTCATCGCGCAGCAACAAAACCCTAAGACACATAACAAACCCTGCACCCACTGAACCATCTCCCCAGCTCTGTGTACACAGTCTTAATGCAAACTTTGAAATGAGCCAATCTGATGGCCTCATCAACATCACAGTTGCCCCAGGCAGGAAATCGACCTTATCCCATCACCAAACACAGCACACTTCTTCTTTGACCGGGAGATTCCAGCGACAACCGTTTTTCATGGGAAGTAAAGATTGGGACCAGCATGCCACTTGTAGTTCTGTAGTGTGGTGAATGGCGTGTCTCCCCATCCCATGCCTGCCCACCAAGTAAGTCCACCTGAAATCTCACAATATGATATATATTTTATTTTATTTTTTGCCACTCAAAGAACTTGATATTCTCCTGGATTAATAGTGAAAGTACTTACAGAAGATAGAAGACACACAGAGAGCAGAAGGCCGTATGAGAATTTGAGCAGTGTGTTCACAAGCAAAGGAATGCCTAAGTTACCCACAGCCACCAGAAACAAGAGAGGCATCAGATATTCTCTCTCTCTCTCTCTCTCTCTCTCTCTCTCTCTCTCTCTCTCTCTCTCTCTCTCTCTCTGCCTCCCTCCCTCCCTCTGGAAGGGACTAATCTATTAGTGCTGGATTTCAGATACCTGGCCTTTAGAAGCATGAGAGAATAGAGCTTTGCTATTTAAGCCACCCAGACTATGAGAGTTTGTTATAGCAGCCACATAAAATGACTGACTGGTTAGTGACTAGAGTCATAGCAGACACTATGAATGTATGCACAGTTCCAACTGAGTTTTAGGGACAAGCAGAGAGTGACCCCCCTCACCCCACATGTCATCTTTTCTCCCTGCTATGGAGAGATAGTCTCTTTGAGGCCCTCACAATAACCAGACGGATTCCTGAACTTCAGCGGGGTAGAGCCTTGTCCTGGGGTTGGGGTGGGGTGGGGTGGGGTGTCTCTGTAGTAGGAAGAGAGACCCGGTCTGTTCCTTGGCTGTTCTGTAGTGAGTTCTCCCAGCTCCTGCAGTGTTAGGAGCTGTGAGGTAGCCAAATGCTAATTCCTTCTCTGGCTGAGAGTATCTGAGGTCCTCCTGCTGCCTCCTCAAGGGAAGTTGCAGCTGCGGGCCTGGCAGTACCTCTCTGGCAGGTGACAAAAGACTTGTGCCTCTGCTGTGGAAGCTTACCCTGCTTCCAGCGATCCTCCAGTTCACGGGAAGAGCGCACATCTCGCAGTGCCAGACTGTAAATGCAAGCCGTTCCCAGCATGCTGTTCTCATTAATACCCGCAGTCACTTAACTTTGTTTGTTTTAGTTTTTTGGGTTTATTTTTTGCTTGTTTGTTTGTTTGTTTGTTTGTTTGACACCAGGCTTCCTTGGAACTTACAGATATCTGCCTGGCTCTGCCTCCTAAGTTCTGGGTTTAAAAGCATGCACCACTGCGCCAGGCTCCAATCACTATAATAATGTCCTTACACGCTGTGCGTATGATGTGTTTGCATGTATGTGTGCATGTTGTGTATATGAGTGCAGGCGAGGGCTCCCATGGCACATGTGCAACATGGCCTGTGTGTGGAGGACAGATGATAACTTCGAGTGCTCATCCTCCACTTTATTTGAAGTGAGGTCTCTTGTTCTGCTGTGTAGTCTTGGGGAGCTGGCTTGTGAAATTCTGGGGATCCTCCTGACTCTTCTTTCCGTCTCACTGTTGGAGTACCGGTTTATAGATGTGTGCCACCGAGTCTGGCGCTCTGTGGGCTCTGGGGATTTGAACTCAGGTCCTCAGGCCTGCATTGCAGGTGCTTTACCCACGGAGCCATCTTTCCAGTCCTGCTATAAACCTTCAAATTACTTTGCTCAGCTCCCTTTCTTCTTCCTCGTCTCTTTCCCCCTACCTGTCCTGGAAGCCAAAACACTTTAGACTTAAATTCTAACTTATGAGGAAATGTCATTTTTAATGACATTATGCTTTGCCATCCAAGAATGAGACTTTTTTTCCAATATGTTCTGGATCTTTCTGTTCAATTTTAGTTTTCTTGCAAAGGTTTGATATCTTTCTATTTCCACAAAGATGTTACTTACACAAATATATTTTTCTATTTTATAGAGAAAAATCTTAATTCTTAGCAAACACTTCCTATCATGCACAAGACCCCTGGGTTTGATCTCTACGTCCTGAAAACAAATCACATTTCATCCTGAAATTCTCTTATCAGTTATTGTAGTGTATTTCCAAAAGAAGCTATGATTTTTCTGAATGTACAGTAATTTCACTGGCAAATCAAGATAATTTTGTCTGTTTTTCGTAAACAATTAATCAACTGCTTTATTTATTTTTGGGTAAGGTGAGACCAGGTCTCATGTAATCCAGGCTGGCATTGAACTCACCACGTGTCTGAAGATGACCTCGAACTCCTGCCTCAGCCTTCCAAAGGCTGGCATTACAGGAGAACGGGGCCATGCCACTCTCTCTCTTTTACTGGTCTGTTTCTTTTGTTGTTCTGCTTGCTTTTCCTAATGTGCTCTCTCTGCATAGCCAATGATGTCCCTGAACTTCTGATCCTTGGCCTTTAGCCTCCCTGGTGCTGGGATTTCAGGTGTGTAACCATCACACCTGTTCTTGCACGGTTTCTTTAGTGAGCACTCTTGGAGTTTGTGACCATAGGGAACAGCCACAGGTTGCTGATAATTTTCTCTGGGAAGTTATTTTAGTCGATCAGAGATTAGCATATTTGCTTCTGGGCTGTGTGAGGGTTAATGCTATGGAAGAGATGTAGTCCTTTTTTGTTCACTTGTTTGCTTAATGGTGAAAAAGCGTATATTTAGAATTTGTCAGCTGGACTCAACTTAGATGATCCCAATCTTGCTGGCAACGTCCAGAACATCATAACCAGGAGGCAGCCAAACACACGCCTTCTTCTCTCCGTCAGACCTTATCACGTGTGCCACATGGATGGCATAGAGTTTCTTCATGGCCTGTTTGACCTGGTGCTTGTTAGCCTTGACATCCACAGTGAACACAAGTGTGTTGTTGTCCTCTATCGTCTTCATGGCTGACTTGGTGGTCAGGGGAAATTTGGTGATGGTGTAGTGGTCACGCTTGTTTCTCCTGGGTGCACTCTTTTGAGTGTATTCAGGCTGCCTTTGGAGCCACGGCCTTGGGCTACCAGAAGGTTGCTGACGTGCGGATTTTCTTTTTGTGGCTATGGGCACCTTTCAGCACTGCCAGTCCTACTTCTACTAGTCCAAAAACTGAAAAATCAGAGAGGCAGCCGGGCGGTGCTGGTGCACACCTTCAGTCCCAGCACTTGGGACTCTGCGAGTTTGAGGCCAGCCTGGTCTACAGAGAGAGTTCCAGGACTGCACAGAGAAACCCTGTCTCAAAAAACCAAAATACACACATACATACATACATACATACATACATACATACATACATTCATAGATACATGAAAAGGAATGAAGGTAGGAAGAAAAGAAAGGAAAAAAGGAAGGAAGGAGGGAAGGAAGAAAGGAAGGAAGGAAGAACAGAGGCAAGAGTGTTAGGGTTTCTGCATAAAAATACCTTAGCAGATCAGGACAAAAAAAACGGTCCCAGCACTCGGGAGGCAGAGGCAAGTAGATCGCTGTGAGTTCAGGGCCAGCCTGATATACAAAGAGAGTCCAGGATAGCCAAGGCTACACAGAGAAACCCTGTCTCGAAACCAGCCCCCCCCAAAAAAACCCCAAACAAAACAGATTTATTGGGGGGTTAGGGATGAGAGAGAGAAGAGGAGAGGAGAGGACAGGACAGGACAGGACAGGACAGAAGTGGGGCTGTGTGGTGAAGACCTTTAAAGGGTACACGTGTCACATTTGTAGGCTGATGATGCCACGGCTGCTGAAGGTGGGCTGAGGAAGCACCTGGTTCTGGAATGTAGCCGGCTCCTACAAAGGATTCCATTCACAAGGCCTACCTGAATCCATAAAGACCCAGCTTGAGGCCTAATTGGTTGCAGGAGGAGCCCTGGCCCCTCCCAGGAGAGGTTGGGGTGGTGGTGCACCATAAGGGACATAGACTCCTAACCCGAGGACCCTGAACCCAGAGAGTTACCAAGAATAGATCTAGGAGACATAGAGGAAGGAGTGCCCCTTACAGGAGATGTTTACTGAGTGGAGGCAGGTGAGATAAGGTGCAAGGCAAAGGGCTAGACAAGCCACTGAGACACCTTTGAACTTCAGGGCAGTGCCCATGGGGGCCCACAGGGAGCACTGGATAGCGTTAATAAGAGAGCCAGAGGCACACAAGGCAACCCCCACAGCTCAGCAGACACAAACGGGATTGTTCCTGTGGGAAGCTGTGTCCTGACCATGTGGCTATTTCTCCAGCATCTTCTCAGCACCCTTGGTAGCTCTCCCCACTCCCCCCTTTCCCCCAGCCTGGCCTCCCTCTGCCCTGCTTTGTCCGGCTGAGCTCCATGCTGTGTCTGGAAGTCATTAATGAACAGCAGGGGCCTCTGGCTGTCTGCACACTGCCTGTAAAGTCCTGGGGTAAGGGCCATGAAAGGGTCTCCAGCCCTATCCCAAAGAAACAAGTGAGCTGGGGGGTCGGGGTCAGGGTGTCCAGGAAGCTGGAGAGGGAGGACAGGGAAGGTTTGGGGGTTATGGGTCTTTTCACAGAAGGAGGGGAATGGTGTCAATTTGAGCTGGCAAGTGGTAAAGAATCCTGCAGGTCTCCTGGCCACAGCTCTGTGTCCCTGCAAAGAAAAACACCCACCAAGGTTCAAAGGGTCCTCGGGAGGCTGATGAAGATCTTTCTGTGCCTTTCTGGGACCTTCCTCCAGGCAGAATAAATCAATATAAAAGTGTTGGAGCAGGTGATTCAAGACTAGACCAGAGTCTAGGGCAGCCAAGGAAGAGAAGGCCAGAGGGCCAGGTCATGTGGGAGTACCCTCGTGGGCAGCAGAGGTGTGCTGGAGCCAGACTCACAGAGGATGGAGGTGGTAATGACCGTCACACACGCCCTCCCTCCTCCAAGAACAGTATTGCTTGGCCTGAAGGAGTTTTGGTTTGAGGAAATACAGACTTGGGGTGCAAGTTGGTCTGTGCTACACCGGAGGCCTAGGCTGGAAGGGGGTGCCTTCGCCACCAGGAGCACTATTCATATTAGCCCATTTTAGAGACAGGAAACTGTGGTTCAGAAGGCAAGGCCATGTAGATCAAAACTGCAGCTGTTTGGACCTGTCAGCTTCAAGGTCCCCAAGTCCTGAGAAGAACACTGGAGGGAAAGTAGCATTAAAATGTCCTCCCACAAACCAAGGAGGCACCATCTGCCTGCTGGGCTGCCAAGCAAGCCATTTTCACTCCAGAGGAAGTGAGGGTCCCTTCCCCCTTGCCCACCTTCCCTCCCTAAGCCCCAGGGTGCTGGCTGAGTTCTCCTGCGCATTCTTGGCTGCCCCTTGTTCCTGGCTCCCCAGGGCCGGATCTTTCCGGTCCCTTCCTGTTCCAGCTCACAGGAACTGACTGCAGACTCATAGTTGAAAGGCCCAGGTGCTCCAACTCCAAGCTTGGCTGAACGGGGTTTCTGTTCTTGCTCTGAGAGGTGGGGGCGGGGGTGGGAGATCTCCTACCAGTGAGAGGTGGGGTTTGGCTTAACCGAAGCCTCCACCGCAGAAAGAGGCCGGGAGTCTCAGAAGAGGGGGCCGTCTCCATTTCAGAACTTTCTGTTCCAAGTTGGAAACTAATTTCTGTATTCATCTTTGAATTTTGGCAAGGGCTAGGTTCACTTTTTGCAGGATGGAAGGGCTTCCAAGTGTCACCAAGAAGGCGCCTGGACTCTGTGAACTTCCTCCCTGGTTTACAGACTCTGTACTCAGGACATACACTGGGGATCAGGGCCCCTCCAAAACCACTTTCTCAGAAAGATATTTTCAGATGTGATTGGTGAATGTCTTCCTTACTGTGTTTTGGGTTTCTTGTTTGTTGTGTTGTTTTCGGGTTTTTTTTGTTTTGTTTTGGTTTGGTTTGGTTACAATAAAGTAGTTTTACTTTGTAAATACAAAAGAAAGAAGTCACTGATGGAATTAATTTAGAATTTATTAAAATTAGAGGGCAGAGGAACTATTTTAACACTTCTTTTAAAATTAACTCAGAGAGAGAGAGAGAGAGAGAGAGAGAGAAAGAGAGAGTGTGGTGTGTGTGTTTTTTTGTGTGTGTGTGTGAAGGAAGTTACAGGCAGCTGTTAGCCACTGGATGTGGGTGCTAGGAATCCAACTAAGGCCTTCTGCCAGAGCAGCGAGCTCTCATAACTATTGACCCACCTCTCCAGCCCTTCAGAAACTTTTTGTTTTTCCAGACAGGGTTTCTCTGTGTACCCTTGGCTGTCCTAGACTCACCTTGTAGACCAGGCTAGCCTCAAACTCACAGAGATCTGCCTGCCTCTGCCTCTGCCTCTGCCTTTCAAGTGCTGGGATTAAAGGAGTGTGCTACCACACCTGGCCAAAAATGCCTTAATGTATAAAAAGATTGTATCAACTTCTCTCTCTCTCTCTCTCTCTCTCTCTCTCTCTCTCTCTCTCTCTCTCTCTCTCTCTCTCATTTACTCTCTTTCCCTCCCCGTCCCTCCCTCCCTCTCTCCCCCCCCACCCCCCCCCCCCCGTGTGTTATATGCCATGTTCATGTGGGTAGGTAAGTGTGTAGATACATAAATGCCAGAGGTTTCTGCCGCTTCCTGTATCACTCTTTGCTTTTTTTTTTTTTTTTTTTTGAGACCAGGTTCCTCACTGAGCCAAGACATCATCATCAAGTTGGCTAGACTTGATTGCCAGGCAATCTCTGCCCCTTCCCTCACTCAGTGCTGGAGTTACAGATGCACAGCCGTGCCCAGGTCCTTATATGGGGGCTAGTCATCCAAGCTTACACAGCAAGAACTCTTACTGAGCGTCTCCCCTTACTCCCTGGAAAATGTTCATTTGGCTTGTGATTTTTGGAGGGTCCAGTCTAAAAACAGGTAGCCCATCACCATGGGTCTTTGACAAAGGAGCATATCACGATGGAACCAAACTGCTTACCTGGTGAAGAGGAAGCAAAAGAGAGACAGGACGGGCTGGGCTCTCACAGTCCTCTTCAAGGCTGTGCCCCTAACAGCTGGGGACCTCTCAGTTCTACCACCTTCCCATAGCACCGCCCAGGAGACTGCTAGGTCTCGCTGCAGGGCGTGGCTGGCATGGCCTGCCCTCTACCTAGGGGCGGGGCGCCCCCTCTCCCAGAGACTCCCAGAGACTCACTACATAAACCAGACATTTTCGTTCCATGGCCCCTTTTTGCCCACACTTGCTCTTTTCCCACCTACCTGCCCCGACCCCTAGCCCTCCCGTGCCGCTTCCGATAAACCTGCATTTATATGTTATAGCCTCATCACCAATGAGCTCATTCCGGTTCTTTGGATTTTTTTGTTTTTGTTTTTGTTTTGTTTTGTTGTTTGTTTTAGTTTTTCCGAGATAGGGTTTCTCTGTGTAGCCTTGTCTGTCCTAGACTCAGGCTGGACTCGAACTCACAGTGATCCGCCTGCCTCTGCCTCCCCAGTGCTGGGATTAAAGGCGTGCGCCACTACGCCTGGCTCATCCCTTTTACTTAATCAATCAGAGACAAAGGATGGCAAACCCAGACCTTTGGGGAATGTTCATTTACAGCGTAACCTCGGGCATCTCCAGGCCTGAGATCTCCTTCTGCCTCATTCCAAATACAGGCACTCATTGGTCAGTGTATGTTTTCTGAGCATCTCTCATATGGCAGACACTACGCAGAATGGATTAGACAAAACAGACAAAAACTTGACCTTTATGGGTATGGTTGTCAACAGTGATGTCAACCCGACGGGGCTGGGATCACCCTAGAAGACACGCCTCCTGGTGTGCCTGTGAGGAATTGTGTGGGTTAAGTTAATGGAAGATGGAAGGCCCACCCTGAGTGTGTATGGGGGCGCATCATTCTGTCCGTAGGAGCCCCAAATTTGAAGCAAAAGGAGAAAGCTGACTGAACACCAGCACTCACCTCTTTCTGTTTCCTAACTATGTGCAATGTGACCAGCTGTCTCCAGGTCCTGTTACAATCCCTTTACTGCCACAGTGGACGTCTGTCACCTCAAACTCTCAGCCAAAAACATACCTTCTTCTTTAAGTTGTTATTTCCAGCTGTTTTTTCACAGCTGGGAAAAAAAAGAAAGAAAGAAAGAAACTTGTACAATGAGCTGTCCTTCTAGTAAGAGAGACCGACAAGAAGAAAAGAGATGGCATTTTTTTCTTTCTTTCTTTTCTTTTCTTTTCTTTTCTTTCTTTTTTATTTATTTATTTATTTATTTATTTATTTATTTATTTATTTGTTGGGGACGGGCTACATGGCCAATGTTCAGCCATCTTGTCAGAACCTAGGTTCCTATTTCTCCAGAAGTCTGCCATTCACCAGAAACTAGCTGACCTTGTCGTAGGTCGGCAGTTAGACACCTGTTGTGGTTTATTGTTGGGGCTGTCATTCCAGACCCCCGAGCTACTCCTTTTCCAGAGGGCCTACTGATAAGATCAGATTAAAGGCCAGCTGCCTGGGAGCAGCAGTTCTGGGAGCTTTTTCCTGACTAACCAGATCCTTCACGACTTTCCTGAAATTTCTCTCCTGCAATTAGCAGCTGTAAAGGTAGATACCTACCTGCTGGAGCATTCCAGAGTTAGGTATCCATAGCAACCCTTGCTTATGCAAATACCCATGCCTCTGTGCCTATATAAACTCTGTAAAAGTTCTCAGTAAACAGGGTTTGATCAGAAGGCAGACTTGCCCCCTTCTTCGTGTCTAGTGTTCTGTCTCCACACAGGAAAATTCTCCTCCCGAGCATTAGTCAAACCCTGGCAGGCCGGGGCATTTGTTTGTTTGTTTGTTTGTTTGTTTGTTTATTTATTTATTTACTCATTTATTTATTTATTGGTTTTTCAAGACAGGGTTTCTCTATGTAGCCTTGACTGTCCTGGACTCACTTTGTAGACCAGGCTGGACTCAAACTCACAGCGATCCGCCTGCCTCTGCCTCCCGAGTGCTGAGATTAAAGGTGTGCACCACCGTGCCTGGCTGAGATGGCATTTCAATATTGACAATACCGGGACAGCCTGGAACTGGAAGGGGATGAGGGAAGGCGGGAAGGCTTCTCCCCAGAGCCCTCAGAGGGAGCACAGTCAAATTTCTGGCTGCCAGAACTGTGTGGAGCTCTGAGTCACCTGTTTTGTCAGACCTTGTTACTTTGGTCACAGGAAGCTGATGCACCCCTGTAAGGGGTTGAAAGCAGGGGGCAGACCTAGGGAGCCGACCAAGGCACAGTCACCAAGTGAATTTCAAGTCTACCAGACACACCCATGGTCACTATTCACGTTTGCTTGCCACGTGAAGTTTAAAAAAAAAAAAAAGTCTCCTGACAAAAGCAAGTTAAGAAAGGAAGGGTTTTTCTCTGGCTCATGGTTTGAAGAGATACAGTCCATCACGGCAGAAAGGCGTGATGGCAGTAAAATTAGGGGTGTGGTGGCGTGAATAGGTATGCTTCCCAAAGACTCACGTGTTTGAATATTTGGCCCATAGGAAGTGACACTATTAGGAGGTGTGGCCGTGTTGGAGTACATGTGGCCTTGTTGGAGGAAGTGTGTCAATGTAGGGATGGGCTTTGAGGTCTCCTATGCTCAAACTATACCTAGTATGGCACACAATCTCCTTCTGCTGCCTGTTGAGCAAGATGTGGTACTCTCAGCTCCTCCTCCAGCACCATGTCTGCCTGCACGCTGCCGTGCTTCCCGCGTGATGATAATGGACTGACCCTCTGAAACTGTAAGCCAGCCCCAGTTAAGCGTTTTGTTGTTGTTGTTGTTGTTGTTGTTTTTTCCTTTGTAAGAGTTGTTGTGGCCATGCTGTCTTCTCACAGCAATGGAAACCCTAGCTAAGACAGGTGGCTTGTCACACTGCACCGACTGCACCCACAGGCAGGCAGAGGTAAGCACTGGTGCTCGGCTTACTTTCTTTTCCCTCTCTCTTTTGGTCTAATTTAGGACTCAAAGCCCATAGGCTGGTGCTGCCCACATTCAGGGTGGATCTTCCTTCCTCCGTTGAAACCTCTGAAAAACCCAGACATAATCCGAGGTGTATCATCTAGGTTCTGTTAAGTCTGTTAACTTGAGGATGACAATGGAACATCACACCCACCACGCTCAGTTTTGTTGTCATGCTGCACAGGCCATACCTGGGCCAGCATGATTGTGAGTGACCATGCCCCCCAGCCTCTGGTTAGCCCAATCAGAATGCCTATACATGATGCCACTGCAAGATGGCGCTGGAATCCAGTGGGTGGAGCATAGTATAGGGTGCAAGGAATTGCTCTCCTGGCAAAATTGGAAGCAAAGAGCCATCTCACAGGGAGAGAACGAGGAAGAGGAGATGGAGGAGCAGGCTAGGTGTCTACGAAAGGGACCTCTGTGATGGTTTAAATTGGTGGAAGCTTTCTTGTGGTGAACTTGGAAGCTTTGAATGTTTCAAGGGTGCTGTAAAGAGCACAAATACTTGCTTACAAACTGAGTTTTGTTCTACATGATTTTAACCCAAGTGCTTTGTAGTGTGTGTGTAGGTGGGGGGGGTGGGGGGGGGAAGGGTAATGTGTGAAGACAGAGTTTCTCTGGGTAGCCCCAGCTCTCCTGGAACTTACTCTGTAGACCAGGCTGGACTCCAACTCAGAAACCTGCCTGCCTCTGCCTCCCCAGTGCTGAGATGAAAGGCCTGTGCTGCCACACTTGGCTTTTTCACCCAGTGTGCACTTTTCACCTGGCATAGCCAAATCATAAGGTGGCCTACAGTACACTGGTTCTGCATCTGCGGGCTCAACCAACAGTGGAGAAAAATACTTAAAACAAAGCAAAGAAACAAAAACCTGCCCTGGAGATGGAGTGCTTAGGGGTTAGTAATGCTCTTGAAGAGGACCTGAGTTCAATTCCCAGCACTGATATTGAGGAGCTCACAATTGCCCAGCTCCAGAGTGATCTGCCACTCTCTTCTGGCTTTGCAGCCACATGGAATCAGGTACACACACCCAGATGCGCGCGCGCGCGCACGCACACACACACACATATAGACACACACTTTAAAACACTGTGCATTGATTTTGTGTGGACTTTTTTTCCTTGTCATTACTCCCTAAACAATATATTCTCAGAATTAATTTTGTATAATTTTCATTGTACTAGGCAACCTAAAATTACTTAGTGTATAGTGAAGAAACACATCAATTATGCAACATTATTTTAATAAAAGGCTTGAACATCCTTCGGTTTGGAAATCTATGGGGTCAGTCCTGAAACCAAGCCCACCCCACCCCAGGAAATATGTTTGTGCTGTGTCTTAGAGGGATTTCTGTGGTTGAACTCCAGGGAACACGAACAACTTTTTTTCTATCAAAACAGCACGAGGTTGTTGGATATCCAAGTTTCAAAGCAGGAACTCAGAAGCACACAGTGAGTGTCAAGTGACTTCATTTTGCCTTGAGGAACCACTCTGCACCATTTCCTGGGAGCCTAGCCTCTGGGATAAACGGTTAGACTTTCCTGGCAGCAGGAAGCCAGGGTATTCATTCCCCGGGTCCTATCCCTGCAGGGTTGACTTGACCTAGCTGCCTTTCTTTACCAAAGATCATGCTTCCTGGCTAAGTGGCTCCTCTGCACAGATCCCCCCTCACCAACACTACTTACTCTTTTACACTAACATCCCAAGAGCAGCTCCTGCCGGTGCTCGTGGCTTCCACCTTGCAGGCAGAAAGCACCTCACTGTTAGATACCTGGGCTGTTAACATTGTCATGGGGGAAACTCCTACATTCTATTGGACCTCCTAATAAATGTCCTCAAAAGGACGTCCTCTGCAGACGTAGCTATAGGATGCTGCTCTATGTGAAGTCAGCCATTCACAAGAGGCCAAACACTGCTGGATTTTACCCATTAATACATAAAGCATCGGACATTGGCTCACAGAATTAAAACGGAAGCTGCGAGAGGCTGGGGGAAGCGGGGTGGAATTCCTTGTTTCTTGGTGCCTTCTAACTTCTGCTACGCAAGTTGAATGCATCTGGGGAGCGCTTACCCGGCTAGAGGCTTACCGTTAACAACACAGCGTACTCTAAAGCAAGGCAGAAGAGTAGAGCTCCCAGTAAGTGTTCTTACAGTGACGCACACTCACAGGAACAAAAGGGAGAATGATGTGTGTGTTTATAGAGGTGCTGTTTCTAAGGTTCGTGATGGGACCCTAGGTACACGGAACACACACAAAGGTGTGTGGAATTCTCGTATCAGCTACAGCCTAACTAGGCTGCAAATAAAATAACGAAAGAAACACGTCTTACTGGAATGGAACCTTGTTGGTTGCAGAGGTCTTTAAGCAACACACAACTCTCACTTACGTGGTTAGGAGGGCCTTGGGACATTTGGCACGTGGCCATGTCGTTATTACTCAGATGATCACTGCTGTCAGCATAAGATGAGCACAGGCGGAGATGGAGGCTTTAGAGTATCAAGTAGCTGTGAAGCACACTCAGTGGTCCAACCCAGGGCAAGGCAACAGCTATAGACCTATTTTGGAAGAGAGCTCATGAAGACATAGGATGTTCTCCCCCCCCCACCTCCACCCCTCCACCCCCCAGACACAGGATTTCTCTGTGTAGCCTTGGCTGTCCTGGACTGGCTTTGTAGACCAGGCTAGCCTCAAGCTCATAGCTATCTGCCTGCCTCTGCCTCTGCCTCTCTGAGTGCTAGGATTAAAGGTATGCACCACCGCCTCGCCCTGCTGACTTCTGGCGATCTCTAAAGGGAAGGCAAAACATTCCATCCTGTAAACAAGCTCACTAAGCTCAGCTAGTCAGCAAGCAACTCAACAGGTTCAGGAAGACCCTGAAACTGACTGTGTTCACTAGGTCCCTCCCCCCTCCCCACAGATACATAAGCTGTAAGAACTGCTGAGACCAACTCTCAGACCAACTGAGCTGCCAAAAGAGACACAGATTAGTCAATCTTCCTGGAAGCAACAGAGAACCAGGCAAGACACGGGGAAAGGACACTGTCCAACCTGTAAAGATGGCTGCAGGTTGTGAAGTGTCCTCCAGGTTCCCGGCTTCCCTGAGCTGTCACCCATGCCAGGGCTGGCTTTTGATGATGCAGCTGTCTTTGGGTCGTTCTGCTATAGTAAGTAACCCTAATAAAGCTTATCGTCACCAAGTTGGACTTCGGTGGTGGCCTCACTTTGGTCTGGGCTGGGTAGATGTTTATTCTCATCTGCCTAGGAGCAGCATCACACAGCAGGGGGCCATAACTGTTTGCTGCTTGTTACAGATCAGATAAGCTCTGAAGCTAAGTCTGTTTAGGATCTTTCGTAACCTTCGGATAGAGCGGTGACATCCAAACATGTCCAAAAGCATGATTGATGTGCTCATTGTATTCCACAAGGCGAGACCTGTCCAGGCTGTACCACACTCGTGGTTATCGCAGAATCCTGTGATGTTACTAACGGTGAAGTTTTAACCCTTGCTTTCACTGTCATCTAAAAATCTTTAAAACATAGAACTTCTTTCTTTCTTTCAAAGGTAATTAAGTTTCACCGCAGCTTATGGAATACATGGTCAGGTACGGACACTAGGGAAGTATCGAAGATTTTTAAAAACACATTTGCTCCATTAAACTAAAGTTTAAAATTAATTCCTGAGCCAGGCATGGTGGCGCATGCCTTTAGTCCCAGCACTCGGGAGGCAGAGGCAGGTGGATCACTGTGAGTTCGAGGCCAGCCTGGTCTAGAAAGTGAGTCCAGGATGGCCAAGGCTACACAGAGAGATCCTGTCTCAAAAAACAAAAAACAAAAAACAAAACAAAACAACAACAACAACAACAAAATTAATTCCTGATCTCATCGAGGCAGTTTTAAAATCTGTGTTTAAGAGCCAGGTTGTTGCTTTTAAATTATCTGTATTATCAGTAGGCCCAGCTAGCAATCAAGATACAGACACTTGTTATATTTTAAAATAGCCTTAGTTAACCTGGGGCAGGTATCAATCCTCTAAACTACCTCCCATAGTGAGGCAGGCATGGGAACCCTACCTCAATCCCACGCCATCTGCTTCCAATAACTTCTATCAAGCTATCTCCCATCCAAAATTCCAAATACTTGCTAATTATCATCATCTGGGCCAAATCCTCCATCCACACTGGCCATGTGCTTGTCTTCCACCTCCCTATGACGCAGCTTCTCCTGTCCTCTCCTAGGGTCTCCTTCCTCCTGGTCTCCTGGTCTACAAAGCAAGTTCAGGACACCTAAGGCTACACTGAGCAACCCTGTCTTAAAAAACAAAACAAAACAAATAAAGAAAATCTGTGCTTAATTCTATCAACAAAATTGTATTGTATCGGTTCAATCTTGGTTAGATTAGTTAGTATGCAAATGTAAAGGCTTTTTTTTTTTTTCCGGGACAGGGTTTCTCTGTGTATCTTTGGCTTTCCTAGACTCACTTTGTAGACCAGGCTGGCCTCGAACTCACAGCGATCTACCTGCCTCTGCCTCCTGAGTGCTGGGATTGTGATTCTTTATATTAATTATGTAATATACATTTTCAGATGCTCAAAGGGGGGCTAGTATTGAGCTCTGTTTTTCTATGAATACACATCCACGGTCAAGTTTAACTTCTAAATTAGGGACAGTAGAGATTAACAACAAATAACAGAACTGTTGCAACAGTAGACAAAAATGGGTAAATGTGGGTCTGCCTCAGGACAGGGAGCATATACCACACAGATACTCTGAACAAAAGACAATTCTAGTCCCCAGCAGGACAGAGACTGCAAGAACCTCCACCATGTTATTCAGAGCGGCAATTTAAATGTTATAAATTGATTTCTTACATTGAATTTTCCACAAGGAGCTTCAGACAGGTGTTGACTGAGAGAGTGAGGTCTTCACTTCTGAAAGTGAAACCTCAAATATTGTATTGGAAAAGTTGTGGTGTTGTTTTGTTTTGTTTTTTGAAAAGTTTGTTTCTTAAAATTCATTTATTTATGTATATGAGCCTTCTGTCTTCCTGTATGTCTGCATAATACAAGAGAGAACCAATATAAATGGTTGTGAGCCACCGTGTGGGTGCTGGGAATTGAACTCAGGACCTCTGAAAGAACAACCAGTGCTCTTCATTACTGAGCCATTTCTCCAGCCCCTGGAATAGCTTTTAGGTGACCATTCCCCATCAAAAGCTCAAGCACTGCACTTGAATGTCCTTGGTAACAAGAAGAAATGAACCATGCAGGTGTCTAGTGTGGGATGCAGGCATAGCATCCAAGAACTCCTTGCAAACCTGGAAGATGGTTGCATCATTGACATCAGAAAGTGCAGCTAGCTCACCAACTGCGGGCGGTACAGCCAGGGGAACGCCCCCTCAGAGCTCCAGGAAAGTCTCCACAGGTGTACTGAGGGAGCTGACAAGACACTCAGCACAGAAACAAGTTCCAGGGTAAGTCAGAGTGAAACAGAATTAGTGAGACCATTGGTGAGACAGACAGACAAGGCAACACTCTGAGAGACTCCAGCGTGACTGTCACAGAAGGGGTACACCCAAGTGGCCCAGCAGCGGCTACAAATGAGATTTGCGGCTTCAAAGCCGCTTAATCTGCAAGTTTAGATACGAGGGAAGATATGTGCTGGCATCCTTAGCTTCCTTAGCCACAGAATGTGGAATCAGCCACATTGCTACTTGTTTAGTTTGGCCCTAAGATTGGGACCCTCAAACCCGCTGGAGCATTCCTTCTCTTCCTCCTCTCTTCCAACCACAAAGCCCGCTTCGCTCTATCCTGTCAGCCTCTTGCGCTGCCTCCAAAGTCCTAGGAGCAGGGGCATCGTGAGTGAGTGAAAGAGAGAAGGGTGTGAAGATAATTTATACGGGGGAGGGGCTTTTCTATTCACCCATTCTAGCTCCCAAATAAAAGATATTGAGACTTATTAGATTTATTAACAAGCTCGAGGCTTGTTAGGTAAGTTAGGTAGTCGGCTACTTCCTAGCTGCATGCCCCAGGTTACTTGTCATATCGGTCCTGCTTGGGCTGTTTCTTCTGGTCGGTCAGGTTAATTCCTCATGGCAACATCCTCTCTATTTCTTCTTCTTTTCTTCTCCCTCATAGTCCCTACCTAAGACCCCAAGACCAGGAATGGAAGTATCTCCTACCTATCTTCTCTGCCCAGAATTGGTTGCCCAGCTTTTTTTGTTTGTTGTTTTCTTTTTCTTTTTCTTTTTTGTTTTTTTTTCTTTTTTGTTTTGGTTTTGGTTTTGGCTTTTCAAGACAGAGTTTCTCTTGTAGTCTTTGCTGCCCTAGACTCACTTTGTAGACCAGGCTGGCCTCGAACTCACAGCGATCCGCCTCCCGAGTGCTGGGATTAAAGACATGCACCACCACACCCCGGCACTGTGCAGCTTTTTTATTAACCAATCAGAGATAATTGGGGAGCAAAGCTCACAGGACGTAGAACAGTGTACGTAAGAATGCCCTTTTATGGACTGAAACCAGATCATGGTGCCCAGAATTCAGCACAGAGCACCAGACCAACCCCCAACAGAAGGGGAAAGGCTCTGCCTGTGTGGGTCTGTCTTATTTAGTATTTTGGGCATGTTTGTGTACATGAATGTGTGTGTGTGTGTGTGTGTGTGTGTGTGTGTGTGTGTGTGTGTGTATGTGTGTGTATTCATCCATGTGGACAAATATGGAGGGCAGAAGTTAAGACCAGGCATCTTCCTCAAGTGGTTTCCTGTCTTGTTATTCAAATTTTAACTATATTTATACTTGTACTTATTATTAGTGTGTGTATGGGTATGTGCACACATGTTCACATATATGAACTTAAGTACTAGAGTGCCATAGTATGTATGGAGCTCAGAGAACACATTTCAAGATCCCATTCCATCTCTGGGCACATTGGTCAAGAAGACCTTCAGGTCCTGCAGCCATGATCTCAATCAGGCAACACTTGGGACATCTTCTTCATTTGCCGATGACAAGGCAACCTCCAGAAATATCTCTCTCTCAGCTGGGATGGGTAACAGAAAGGCCATCTG
>NC_140498.1:21473418-21478418 GCF_964271855.1 Acomys minous | reverse complement strand
TTGCCTTGTGGGATCCAGTCTTTTTTTCTTTTGGTTTTTCGAGACAGGGTTTCTCTGTGTAGCCTTGGCTGTCCTGGACTCACTTTGTAGACCAGGCTGGCCTGCCTCTGCTTCCCAAGTGCTGGGATTAAAGGCATGCACCACCACACCTGGCTTTCTTCTTCCTCTTCTTCGTCTTCGTCTTCTTCTTTCTTTCTTTTTTTTTTTTTTTTACTTTGAGAGAGGGTTCCTGTGTAGTCCTGGCTGTTCTAGACACACTTTGTAGACCAGGCTGGCCTTGAACTCACAGAGATCCACTTACCTCTGCCTCCCGAGTGCTGGCATTAAAGGCTTGAGCCACCACGCCCAGCATGGGATCCACTCTTTGTGTAACCAAGCAATCCCCTACTGACTGGTCTCAGTTCTCCCTGAAGTTTGCTGAGTAGAACAGCACTAGGTAGACAGATGACTATTTTGCTCAATTGTTCCTTATCTCTTGTTCCTTATCTCGCCAGAGTAATGTTACACCGGAATATACACATTTTAAGATCTGCCAAACTTCTTTTCAGAAGGTTGTGCCCTTTGATGCTTTCTGAAGCACTGTGTGAAAGGCTTACCAGCTCCCTTTTCTGGCAGAAGATGATGTCTGCTAGGCGCTGCAGGGTGTACGGAGCTTACTACTGTTGGTCAGCCAACTCCAGGGCCAGTTCTCTTCAGGACCTGGCAGCTGCCTCTGGGCTGTGCTAACTTTTACATCCCTCCCTCATCTTCAGATGCTGGCTCTGGGCTCCAGGGCTTCTGCTTTTCCAGCAGCACGTTGGTATCCACGGTCTCCTTGCCAGGGAATGAACCAGGCGGGAAACAGATGCCTACAGGCTTTGCAGGGTGGAAAAATACTTGCTACCATTAAACTGTCCCAAGTGACAGAGGGTGAATGACATGAGGGAAATTATAAATGTTCTTACAGATTACATATTTTCTTCTTAAATCTCAGAGATATCCTTGCCATTGTGATGGACAGACTGTTTGTATCCTGGCTTGAACAAATGTGCCATAAACATATGCTTTGAATGGCCGGTGATATACCACAGTGAAAGGGCGCTTTTTGTTTGTTTTGTTTTACTTTTTGTTTCTGTTTTCTAAGACAGGGTCTCATCATGTAGCCAAGGCTGTTATGGAGATCCTATGTAGCTCAGGCTAGACTTGAACTCATGGTATTCCTTCTGACTCTGCTTTCTGAGTGTTAGGATTACAGATACTCCCAGCTGGAGCTCTTGTCTAATATGTGCAATATTGATTTGATCTCTGGGACCAGAAAAAACAAAACAAAACAAAAAACAACAACAACAAAAGATATTCTTGAGATATTAGAGGAATGTGGATGTAAAGTATTTGTTAATATAAAGCATTCTAATGCTCAAAAGAATCTGCATTCGTAAATCCACACAGTGAACTAATAACAAGTCAAACCATCTCACAATTTGTTCCAGAAAAACAAAGCCAGAGGGATCAGTAAAACATGTTGATTAAATATTGATAATGGTTGGTTGGCTACAGGAGGCAAGTGGATGGGAACAAATCAGGCTATTCTGGTGTGTATTTGAATTTTTTCCTTAAAAAAAAAAAGATGCACTCATAGCTGCTATCATCAGAAAAGACGTTCTAAAGATAATATTGTTGAAAAAAGGGAGTTGCGGGATGCACATTGGGTTTCTATTTTTAAGAGGGGATTTTTTTTTTTGTAGAGGGAGAAGTTATTTTAGTCCATAAGCAAAACCTGACAAGTCAGCAGCCTGCTGTGTTGATTGCTCATGTGGCTTAAGGCTGAGAGTGAGAGGCTTGACTCCAAGAGGAAATCAAGGATGCTATCTCCAGGAAAACAGGTACGGATGTACCCCCTGGCTGTGGCCACTCCAGAAGACATTATTTCTGCATGTCTAATAAACACAGGCAGGCCCTTCTTCCTGCACCAGCCACACTTAGGAGGGTCCCACACTCAACCATGTCAGCAAACCCAGAAATGGAGCCACAAGAGAGACAGAGAAGGACTCTAGGCAGGCTCTGGGGCCAAGGCCACACTCCTGACCCTTGCTTGGAGGTGTCTTTTACTGCCCTATCTGTATGGTTCACCAAGTGTCAACCCCTTTCTCCTGTCTGATGAGCAAAGGGTTTGGAGTCCCAGACCTAGAGCTTCAGGCTCTAGGATTTACACCTGCATGCCACCATGAGACTGGGTAACTTGGAGGATGTTTCTATGTGGATTTTCTGCAAAAGATTTGAGTGTTGGAAGTTTGTTTTCCAATGTGGTGATGTTAAAAGAATCTGGCAGCTGATGAGCTGGGTCAGGGGGTAAAAGAGTTTCTGTTTTTGTTTTTGTGTACCTAATGATGACAGAGAGATAACAGAAGATATACAAGAGTCAGAGTCCAGTGGGAAGTCATTGGGTCATTGGGAGCATTTCAGAAGAGGGAGGTTACAGTAGTCAAATGGACCACTCCTGGACCTCTGGCTTCTTGTATCACAAGGCAGTCTCTCCTTCCTGATCACATTACTGTGCTAGCATACGCTGTCATGAGATAGACGCCCCTTACAAGACCTCACCAGAACCAGGGCTATGATGCTTGACTTTCAGCCTAACTGTAAGTTATTTAGCTATGAGTTGTGAGCCTCTTTTCTTTCTTCTTTCTTTTTTCTTTTTCGGGTTTTTTTTTTTTTTTTAGTTTTTTTTTTTTGGGGGGGGTTGTTTTGTTTTGTTGTTTTGTTTTTGGTTTTGGCTTTGTTTTTTTTGAGACACAGTTTCTCTGTGTAGCCTTGGCTGTCCTGGAACTCTCTTTGTAGAACCAGGCTGGCCTCAAACTCACAGAGATCTGCCTGCCTCTGCCTCCCAAGTGCTGGGATTACAGGAGTTTGCCATCATGCCCAGTGAGCCTATTTTCTTTATACATTAACCAGCCCCCACTATTTTGTTTTAGCATCAGCAAATGATCTAATACCGACATTCGCCTTCAGATTGAGGACCCTCCTCTATTCCCTGCATCCATTTCCCCACCCCACCCCTACCTACACCATTCTGAGATGAAATGCAGAGAATAGCAGTATTTGGAATCACAGGTCCAGCTGCTTATGGGGACAGACGGTAAGGGCATCCAGCACACATTGCCACACAACTATCAGCCCTTGGGGTAGGGCCAGGAGTGTCAGTTCTTCTCAGTGGTCATGACAGATTGGGAGAGTTTAGTGCTCAGCTTTGGGATCTTCTTATTCTGAACTTAATTAAAAAGAAGGAGGAGGAGGTAAGGAAGAGCTTGATATGGGAGCACACACCTGTCATCTCAGCACTCAAGCAGCACAGGCAGGAGGGGCAGAGCAAGCCAAGGTTACCTTCAACAGCTGGTGAGTCTGAGACCCTGTCCTTGAAAAAGAAAGAAAGAAAGAAAGAAAGACCTCAAGGAAGCAGACACGCAGTAATGTGGCCAAGGTCTCACTT
The DNA here is from genome assembly GCF_964271855.1 of Acomys minous. Lineage (NCBI taxonomy): Eukaryota > Metazoa > Chordata > Mammalia > Rodentia > Muridae > Acomys > Acomys minous. The sequence goes on along the minus strand of NC_140498.1, from coordinate 21,474,952 downwards.
GGCTCCCTTTTGGCTCCATGGGCCTTGAGATCTCTATCTTAAGAACTCAGATAAGATAGCCAGAGCTTAGCACAGCAGATAGGAGGAGCTAACAGCAGAGAGAGGTACACAATCCATGGATGAGAGCAGACAACAGCCAAAGAGCCCTTTATCCTTATCTGCAGCTCTCCTGAGCCTTTTCCTGACGAGATAGGGCAAACGTCTACCATCCCAGATAAAAGCGCTAACAACAGACACACAGTTCCCCCTGAGTCTAGCTCGGCCTACCAGTGAGTTTACTAGGGTTACTTACAGGGCTGACTCAAAAGGGCAGCGTGAGTGAGACCTGTGAAGGCTGCGTCCCCCGCAGCTCCCTGCACCACTTGCAGTCAGTTGCACCGGAGAGTCTCCTCTCCTCCGCATCGCACTGGCGACTTGCATCAATCACACTTGTGAACTTCTTTCAAAGCTTCCAGAACCCCATAATGTACATGACAATTTCGAGGCTCACGAGCCTCCTCCTCCCTGTGTCAGGAGGAATTATTTCAATAGCTAACTGCCAACAGCGTAGCTCGGTGGCAGAGCATTTGACCAGCATGTTTGAGGTCTCTCTCACACACACACACACACACACACACACACACACACACACACACTGTCCTGAAGCCATCTAGTTGAGGGGTTGAAGGCAAACTGGCTGGAAGAAATAACTATTCAACATTATCCTAGAACAGCTTTTACACTATTTGTAAAATCTCTAGAAAGCAGCTTCTCCTGGGAGTCTTTGTTGGGTCTGGTAGACAGGGGGGTGATTTGACTTCTCCAGGGTCAGGGGTCAGAGTGGTATGCCTTCATTCTTCATTAGAAAGCCTCCCACTATACAGTAAGCTTTAAGGTTTAGGGCTCCTGTGTCCAGGTTTGGATAGTTATCAATTAATGACATTCCAGGCAGTCCAGGATGTCACCTCTCCTCCTAGGGCTAGAGAGACACGTGACCAGTAATAATCAGTCTTGAAGCTCCAGTCCTAGGTTTTTTGGGTTTGTTTTGTTTTGTTGTTATTTTTAGTCAGGATTTCTCTGTATAGCTCTGGCTGTCTCAGAACTCACTCTGTAGCCCAGGCTGGCCTTGAACTCACAGAGATCGGCCCCCTCTGCCTCCCAGAGTGCTAGGATTACAGGCATGCGCCATCGTGCCTGGCCAGTCCTTGGTTTTAGAAGCTATTGCTTACTGGGGAGGGGTCCAGCTCCAATGCCCCCCCAATTCTGTTAATATCTAGCTAGCTACCCAAGAGTACCAGGGGCTCTGTAGGTGCCAGGTAGCAGCTACAGTGATTGTTCCTGTTTGATGAGGGCTAAGAGGTCACCCAGGTGCTAAAACCAGGAAAACCCTGGACAAACCCAGATAGTTCACTCACTTCAATGACTCCCATAGGCCAGTGTGGTGGTTTGAACAGGTATGGCTCCCATAGAGCCATGTGTTTAAATGCTTGGCCCATGGGGAGTGGCACTATAAGGAGATGTGTCCTTGTTGGAGTAGGTGTGGCTTCAATGGAGA
>NC_140498.1:21453418-21468418 GCF_964271855.1 Acomys minous | reverse complement strand
CGCCAGGCAGCAGTGGCATCCTCCTTTAGTTCCAGCACTAGGGAGTCAGAGACAGGTCTCTTAGTCGAGGACAGCCTGGTCTACAAAGTACATTCTAGGACAGCCAGGGCTCCACAGAGAAACCAAGAAGGGGTGGGGGGGGGAGAATAAGGTGGGGAGTAATTGGGGAAGACTGTCAATGTCTGCCCCTGACCTCCACACGGGCATGCGACGTGTGGCATCCACATTCAGCACAGGTCTTCTTTCTTCAGTTAAACCAGCATCCCCTAGGAGATCCTATATCCAGTCAAATTGACAATGAAGATTAACGATCTTTAAATTAAAAAAAGTTAACCCACATCATCAAAGAACATGAGTCCTTATTGGGTTGGACATCCTCCCAGGTTTCAGAGAGAAGGCCGGGATGGAAACAAACCAATGTCTGCCGAGGATACCGTGCGAGCATCACCACTCTGAGCCGAGGCTGAAGAAGCAGACATGGAAGATCCTTTCTTGCTTCAGCTTTGGCCAGCCTGTGGGGAGCAATGTAGCCAAAGCCAGAGCTGCCCACGCCCTAGCCAAGCTTCTGGTTGGCTGCAGGTCAATCTTCTTCCCCACAGACCCTTACTTTTTTTTTTTTAAGACTTATTTTTGTTGGGTTTGGTGGTGCATGTCTTTAGTCTCAGCACTTGAGAAGCAGAGGCTGGTGGATCTCTATGAGTCGAAGGCCAGCCTTGTGTACAAAGTGACTTCCGGGACATCCAGCCAGAGCTACATAGTAAGACTTTGTCTCAAAAAGAATTTTTTTTAAAAATTTTATTTGTATAATGTGTCACAGACAGGGGAGGCAGAGGCAGGTGGATCGTTGTGAGTTCAAGGCCAGCCTGGTCTACAAAGCAAGTCCAAGACAACCAAGGCTACACAGAGAGACCCTGTCTCAAAAAGCCAAAATAATAATAATAATAATAATAATAATAATAATAATAATATAATAATGTCATAGGCAGTAGCCATTGCCTGTGGAGACCAGAAGAGGATGTGAGATTCCCTGGAAAGAAGTTAAGATGTTTTTTTTTAGCTACCATGTGATTGCTAGGAATCAAACCTGGATCCTCTAGAACAGTGGTTCTCAACCTGTGGATATGTTGACCCTTTTGTGTGTTGGGAGGTGTGTGAGAAGGGGGGTGTCAAATGACCCTTTCATAGGGGTCCCCTAAGACCATCAGAAAACACAGATATTTATATCAAGATTCATAACAGTAGCAAAATTACAGTTATAAAGTAGCAACAAGATAAATATTTTATGGTTGGGGGTCACCACAGCATGAAGAGCTGCATTAAAGGGTCACCGTGTTAGGAAGGTTGAGAACCAGTGGTCCTGGAGGTACAGTCAGTGCTTCAGGCCTAGGGCTCTTCTTACACTGAAGGCTTCTGGCCACCGTTTCCTGCCCAGCTCCTTAACCATGGGCCCTTTCTGCCCTCTTCACCCCCATGTCAGCCTGTGTTGATAAAATACTTGAGGAAACCAACCTCAGGGAGGAAAGACTTATCTGAGCTCACAGTTTTAGAGGTCTCCAGCCCATCATGGCAGGGACACTGTAGAGGAACAAAGAAGCTCAGATCATGGCTGCCAGGAAGCAGAGCAGAGAGGGAGGCAGGGACCCAGGAACAACCTTCAAGGGCGTGCCTCCGGTGACCTGTTTCCACTCTCTAGGTCTCACCTCCCAAAGGTTCCAGAATGTTCCAAACAGTACATCTTCTGTGGACAAGGTATTCAGTACTAAAGCCTGTGCGAGAATTGTACATTCAAAGCACAGCATCCATCCTTAGCCTCAAAAAGCTCATTGTTATTTCGTGGTAAAATGCATCCTAAAGAGTCTTTTATCAGATTCATCGGTTGCTTTTCTATTTTGACAAAGCACCGTGACCAAGGCAACTTACTTAGAAGAGAAAGCCTTTAATTAAGTTTACCGTTGTAGGCGATTAGAGTCCATGACAGCAGAGGAAAGGACGAGGTGAGAATAGCAGGAAGCACCAGGTGTGGTGGCGCACACCTGTAATCTCAGCACTTGGGAGGCAGAGGCAGGAGGATAGCTGTGAGTTCGAGGCCACCCTGGTCTACAAAGTGAGTCTAGGACAGTCAAGGCTACACAGAGAAACCCTGTCTTGAAAAAAACCCAAACCAGGGGCTGGAGAGATGGCTCAGAGGTTAAGAGCACTGACTGCTCTTCCAGAGGTCCTGAGTTCAATTCCCAACAACTACATGGTGGCTCACAGCCATCTATGATGTGATCTGATGCCCTCTTCTGGCCTGCAGGTGTACATGCAGACAGACCATTGTATACATAATAATAAATAAATCTTAAAGAAAAAAAAAAAAGAAAAAGAAAAACAAAACACCAACTCCCCCCCCCCCAAAAGAATACCTCAACATGCAAGCATGAAGCCAAGAACACACTGAGGGAGACTTCTGGAACTTCAGAGCCCGCCCCTGTGACACACCTCCTCCAACAAGACCACACGTCCTAATCCTTCCCAAACAGTTCTACCAACTGGGGAATCAGTATTCAAACAAATAAGTCAATTCGGGGCATTTTCAATCAAGCCACCAAAACAGAGTTCTAACATGTTTCCAGTGTCAGGGACCAAAGCCGTCTCTGAGACTTAAGGAAAACTCTTAGCTGTGAACACCTATAAAATAAAAAAATTAAAACAAAAACAAAAACGAACAACAAACAATATATATAGGTGCTGGAGAGATGGCTCAGAAGTTAAGAGCACTGCCCGCTCTTCCAAAGGTCCTGAGTTCAATTCCCAGCAACCATACGGTGGCTCACAACTATCTATAATGAGATCTGGTGCTCTCTTCTGGCATGCAGACATACATGCAGGCAAAACACTTTATACTTAATAAATAAATAAATCTTTAAAAAAAAAAAAGAAAGTTATATCCATGCAAGATATAATGGCCCATTTCTTCTACTAAAGAAAGAAGTAAAGCTGGGCAGTAGTGGAGCACGCCTTTAGTCTCAGCACTCAGGAGGTAAAGGTTGGTGGATCTCTGTGATTTTGAGGTCAGCCTGGTCACAAAATGAGTCCAGGGCATCCAAAACTACACAGAGCACAGAGAAACCCTGTCTGGTGGGAGGAGGATAGGAGGTGGGGGAAGGGCCTTGGGCAGTAGCACACCCCTTTAATCCCAGCACTTGGGAGGCAGAGGCAGGTGGATTGTTGTGAGTTTGAGGCCAGCCTGGCCTACAAAGTGAGTCTAGAACAGCCAAGACTACACAGAGAAACCCTGTTTTGAAAAACCAAAAAAAAATATTAAGAAGAAAAAGAAGGAGGAGGAGGAGGAGGAGGAGGAGGAGGAAGAGGAGGAAATAAAGAAGTAGGAGAAAGGAAGGATCAAACTAACCTAGTAGGATGAGTATTAAATTCTATAATTCTATAGACCATGTCCGGCATCTAGGGTACATGATGTTGTTGTGATTTAAGTTCCAACGGACTTGGCTGTTGTAGAAAATAAATATTTAATATTCTTTACTATAAAATTAACCTGTAATTATTATGGCAATAGTATCTAACCCTCTGTCATAATCAGTAAAAGACACAGGCAGCTGTTGTATTTAGAATAAGCCTTATTTTACCTGGGGCTGGGCAGATATTAACCCCCTAAACTACCTTCCATTATCTCTCAGCCCCCCATTCCAGGCCATCTGCTCTAATCGTTCCTATCTGGGCTACTTCCCATCCATAATCCCAAAATACTTGCCAGTGTTCCTCAATTGGCCCGCTTTCCTCCATGCACGCCAATCCAGCCATGTGCTTGTCTCTTCTATCTTCCTCCTTCTCTCCCTGTCTCCTCTCTCCTGCCTTGTGGTTCCCCTGACCCCAGGCCTGCAAACCTCAAACTCCACCTCTCTCTCTCTCTCTCTTCTGCCAAATCTCAAGCTTCAGCATTTTTTTTTTTTATTAACCGACCAACTTTAAGTAAGTAGAGCCAGGTTTACACAACAAAGACAGGTTTATGAGAGAATGTGCTCTTCTAGACATCAACTAGGTCTTGAGAACCAGTCATTAGCATCGCCAGAGTACATAGCACCAGACCGACCCCCAACCCTTGGCAGTCCTATGCCAAGTCCACATGGCCTCTCTCCTGGGCTGGCCCCACCAGCTCCCCCACAGCTTACCTCTGCAGATAAGTATCCCATACTTCTGAGGGTTCACCTTCCCAGGATCTCCATGGAAACTTAGGTTTCACCTTCACAGCTTTGTGCACTGTTCTTTCAGGGACTGCCTGCAGAGATCTTGAACTACCCCCACCCCCCCATCCCCTGACACACACACACACACACACACACACACACACACACACACACACACACTTTTCTGGCCCCTTGGGCTTTCTTTGAAATTTTGTAGAAGCCTCTGTGATCTTATAACTCTTGGATTGTAAACACCTACAAAACCAAAGTCGGCCATTAGCTTGAGTAGAAAGTTTTGGACCATGACTACCGTGGCCTTTAAATGCCCAGGTAATTGTACACAGTGAAATGAAGCCTAGGGCTTTAGCTCTGTGGGTAGCTTTGTGCAAGGTGAGACCCCCAAGACCCTCTCTGCTCAAGGGAATTCTTCAAATGCGCTTGCTCTGTTACACCCTCCAGTCTGCGCTGAGTGTGGTCTGCGTGATTCCTGAGACGTTCTGTTGTCCACAAAGCAAAGCAATTGGCTTCTGTTGATGTTAATCTTTTTAGAAATTATGCCCTTGCATAGTTCTGATTTCTGCTGCTGTTCTGACTAAACTGCAAGGTTTGTTTGTTGGTTTGCTTGTTTTCAATTTTCTGCTCTGCATTTTGCTCCTAAGACGCACTGTAAACTTGTGTAGGCATAATGTCCTTGAATAATTCAAATGCTGATTTCTGTATCTCCTCTGTATCTGGTTACAATCCTTGTTCTGAGAATCTCCTGTCTCAACGTTGTATAAACCTTGCTCCTCAACTGTCCCCTGATATTCCAACAAAGCAGCTTACAGCCAATCGCTGACTAGGGGAAAGAATAGGGCTGGACTTCCTGCCAGCCAGGGGAGGAGGAATGACAGCAGGAAGTAGGGAACTGAGCAACGCCCAGGAAAGAGCATGAGAGAGAGCTCATCAGGGAAAGCCACACTCTGCAAGTATCTCTGGGATGGATGCCTGGAGGAAGCCAGATTAGCTTAAAGGGTTAAGAATAGAGCAAAACTGCTCAGGTGTTGTGGTGTGAAGCTTGTTAAAATAATATAATGTAGTCTTAATTATTTGAGTAATAGCCAGTTGAGAGAAGCTGGGAAACAAAGTTAAAACAAGACAAAACAAAACAAAACAACCAAGCTTTAATAAACTTATCTAAAAGCGGCTAGCAACAGCCATACCACAGCCTGAGTGGTAGACTCCCACAACATTTCATTAAACTCACCTTCCCACAAAGTCTCAGGACATGGGTGAGTGGCCTCTCATCAGTTTCCGGTAGAGTCCTCACTTCTGCCTGAAGCCTCAGGAGCACTGCCTTCCATGTCCATGTTACCAGCATCACTCTGGTACTCTGAGCACGCAGTAGAAAGCCCCACCAAGCTCTGCTTACATTATCCTAGAGCTTCCCTAAACTTCTTTGATTCTTCCTGAAAACCAGGTCTATAAGCTTCTCAACCATGTGGTAATGTCACAGCAACAGCTCCACTTCCCTGGCATCAACTTTCCACATTGATGGGACTTTTTATTGCTGTGACAAATTGGCTGAGTCAAGCAACGGAAGAGAAGACATTTTTTAAATTTTGATTCATGGTTTCTTTCTTTCTTTCTTTCTTTCTTTCTTTCTTTCTTTCTTTTTTGGTTTTTGAGACAGGGTTTCTCTGTGTAGCCTTGGCTGTCCTGGACTTGCTTTGTAGACCAAGCTGGCCTCGAACTCACAACGATCCACCTGCCTCTGCCTACCAAGTGCTGGGATTAAAGACATGCACCACTACACCCAGCTGATTCACGGTTTCAATCCACAGCAGGGAAGATGTGGTGGAGCAAAAACGAGCTTATGTTTTGGAAGCCAAGAAGCAGAATGGAAAGAAAAAGAGGTCCAAGTTCTAATGTTTCTAGAACCTCCCCAAACAGTACCAATAGCTGGAAACCAAGCATTGAACACATGAGCCCAAAGAGAAATCTCTTATTCAAACCAGTGTCCGGCCTTCCAGAAGGAGAGGTTGGGTGACTGGCCTCCTCCTGTGCAGTACCCAAGTCCATCCCCAAGACTTTGTACTCCTTGATGCTTCCATCTCGTATCTAGCCAAGGGCTAGATCGTTGGCTTGAGGTGGAAACCCCATCTCCACACAAGACATCTCTCAGGCCTAGACACCTAGACCCTCACCTGTTGCCTGCCCTGAGCACTACTCCTGGGTCTCCCTTGAGTCTTCTTATATGCACACACTATCCCTCATGACCTAACAAGAGGCTTTCAGCTACAAGCCTCAGCACCCCCTACCACCCTGAGCTCCCCAAGGCCTCTGTCAAAATCCAGAAAGTCCTGGGCTGGGCTGGGCTGGGCTGGACTGGGCTGGGCACCTAGACAACTGGATCTGTGTGGTGTTTCTGTTTTGGGAAGACTAAAAGAATGTCAGAGAGAAGATTTATCCCACTCAGATTGCCCTGTCTGATAGGCTGGCTCACAGAGTTGAGGCCAAGGGAAATCTGGCTGTGAGGTTCCTTGTGATCACATGAGAAATGGTGAAAATCCAGGAGCCCAAACCATGTCAGTAGGAGAGCCATGGGACTTCTCTGGGCTACTCAGAATGGGCAGAGGTGGGGGGTGGGGTGGGGAGGAGAGAGTAAATCCCCTAACTACAAAGAGCTTTGAGAGACATGCACAGGTGAAGAAGCCAACACATGGTCCCACCTTCTTAGCTAGTGGGGTCAAAGTGCCCTTGGAAAGTAGGGCTGGATGGACTGGAGAGATGGCTCAGAGGTTAAGAGCACTGTCTGCTCTTCCAAAGGTCCGGAGTTCAATTCCCAACAACCATATGGTGGCTCACAACCCACAACCATCTATGAGATCTGGTGCCCTCTTCTGGCGAGCAGACAGAACACTGTATATACAATAAATAAATCTTGAGGGGGTGCTAGACTCATCCATATATATCATCTTAGCACTGGACATCTGGGGTCTCCTAGGGTGAGGCACAGCAGCCTGCTCTGAACAGACAGACAGGGTTCTGGCTGTAGGTCTGCGGGCAGTGGGCGGGGCTCACTCTCCTCTAAAGATAGGTACAGGGCCATGTTGAGAGGGGTACCAGTGCTCGTTTCCACTGCTTCCCCCCTACAAAAAGGATCTATCCCTGAACCCCTTCTTCTAAATTCTCTTCTCTGGTTTGCCTCTTTGGGTCTTCCTAGACTGCCTTAGAGGAGGTCCCTGACTAAGATGAGGATAAAGAAGTAAATTGTCTCTAACCGGGACCTGATGGAATTGGGGCCATCAGCTGCCTACCTGACCTTTCTACTGAGCCTCAGGTCAGGGTACTTGCAGGTTGGAGGAGTCAGGGCTGTAGCTGGTCACAAATGACAGACAGACAGTGTGTGCCAAGTAAAGATAGGGATTTATTGAGTTTGCTACCAAAGATTGCCATAGGCTGAGTGATTTATAAGCAATTAATCTTTATGGGCTCCTGGTTCTGCAGGCTTGAGGGTCTGTAACAGAGGGGTGGTGTTTGGCGTGGATCTTCCTGCTGTTATCCCACAGGACTTCACCGTGGATCGGGAGAATGTGAGAAAGCACGCTCAAAGTTTTATACACCCTTCTAATTAGCATTAGTATGTTGGTGGAGGTGCAGCCCCTGCTTTGGGGACTTTTTTTTGTTTTTTAAAGATTTATGTATTTATTAAGTATAGAATGTTCTGCCTGCATGTGTACCTGCAGGCCAGAAGAGGGCACCAGACCTCATTATGGATGGTTGTGAGCCACCACGTGGTTGCTGGGAATTGAACTCACAGACAGTACTCTTTTTTTTTTTTAAGATTTATTTATTTATTATGTATACAGTGCTCTGCTTGCATGTACTCCTGCAAGCCAGAAGAGGGCGCCATATCACATTACAGATGGTTGTGAGCCACCATGTGGTTGTTGGGAATTGAACTCAGGACCTTTGGAAAAGCAGGCGGCACTCTTAACCACTGAGCCATCTCTCCAGCCCCGCAGACAGTACTCTTAATCTGTGAGCCATCTCTCCAGCCCCTGGGAACGTGTTTAGACCATAGAACTGCAATACTGAAAAGTCCACGAACAGATCCCAGCTGAAGTCAGGGGCTCTGGAAATACATAGCTTTGTCCATCCAGGGATCCAATTTGCTCTGGGGCACTCTACTCTCAGACAGCCGCCTCTCTCTATCCCATCCCAAAGGTGATCAGAAACTCCCCAGCATCCCCCAAACTATCCTCCACATAGACGTACCAAGAAATATACAAGAAATGTGCCAGTTTCCTCTATGTCCAAAAAAGCAGGTTGTCAGGCCCTCAACATCGGCCGCATATAACCCCTGGGCCAATCCTTAGAGCCACGTCAGTCCAGCGGCGGCGGCTATATATTAGCATAGACCATCACTTTTCCGAAGGGCTCCCAGGCAATGCTGGTCCCAGAAGCAGAAGGGATGCTGGGCAGACAGCTTCTGCAGCTGCCTCCACAGGGTCATAGCAGTCACCGCAACTCTTCATATGGAGATACAAAAGTAGAAGAACAGCAGAGGACAGATCTGTGCTAGGACACAGAGATCCCGTGCCAATAGGAAGGCCTGTTTCCCCGCCCCCCCCCCCCCGCCCCGCCCAGTCTGTTGAATTCTGCCTGACCCAGGCCCTTCTCTTCAGAGATGCCCAGCTTTCCATGTGACCACTAGCTTCCTGCCTGGCCCACCCACTGCCTCGTTAGAGCAAGGCGGTTGGATCTGCCCCCACTCATCAAGTCCCTGTCACCCAGACAGACTTGGGAATAAACGGTGAATGGATGAATTATGAATAATGAAATGTCACCCCCGTGTAGCAGAGGGTAAGCAGCAACGCTACTCTTGAGTCAGCTTTCCGATTTCCCAGCAGTTGATTCAGCCAAACCTTCTCTGTCACTACCATGAAGAACTTCAAGGACGTCAAGAACTTCAAACTCTTCAATGGGTACAACTCCGTCCCGATGGGCTGCAAAACTAGGAAAAGAGCCACACACACACACATGATTTAAGCTGGTTTTTCTTGGAAATTTATGATAGGGGAATACCATAGATGTAGATTTCAGTTTTTTATTTTTTTATTTTTTAAGTTAAACCATGCACGCACCAGATGGCTTCAAAGTGAGCAAATATTGGGCCAGTTCTCGTGACGGTCCCTAGGAGATGAGGGGCCTGGAGAGCAATGGGGAGGAGGAGGAGACAGCCGGGAACTAGGGCCGGGGAAAGCCAGCCTTGTGATTCATCGCTGCTGCTGCGTCGGACTGAGGCTACTGGTCACAGTAGGGCGTTGGAGCCCCTGGCTTCGATGCAGGCTTACTGCTTGCCAGATGGGTCTGCCAGCGTTATCTCCATTAGGGGGCGGTTTCGAGGCGGCCCAACTTTCAGACCTGGGGAGTCCCTACTCCAGGAGCTCCTAGGTTCAGGCCCTGCCACATCTTGGTCAATATCCCTAATCTCTCCAAGGAGCTTCAGTTTTCTCCCTTCTCAGCCAAGCCCAGCTCGCTCCTGGCAGGGTAAGGAGCACGTTCACAAGCCAGTGTGTACTACTTTTTCCTGCAATGTAAGAAGTTTGGAATAGAGGGGCACATTGCAAGAGAAGGGCCCACTGTGTGTGTGTGTGTGTGTGTGTGTGTGTGTGTGTGTGTGTGTGTGTGAGAGAGAGAGAGAGAGAGAGAGAGAGAGAGAGAGAGAGAGAGAGAGAGAGAGGATGGAGGGACGGAGGGAGAGAGAGGGAAAGAGAGGAATGAGAGAAGGAGGGAAGAAAGGAGAGAGAGAGAGAGAGAGAGAGAGAGAGAGAGAGAGAGAGAGAGAGAGAGAGAGATCCTGCTCTGTGCCTACACAGTCTGTCTTTAACCTCAGGAGGATCTGAGAGGTACTTTCTATTGTTATCACATTTTGCAAATAAAGAAACTGAGGCACAGAGCGATCAGTTCCCCTGGCAAAGGCTAGCGTCTAATGTGACTGACTCAGAAGTCTGAACTCAAGGTGTTTGCCACCGATTGGGCCTCCTTCCTCCCCTACAGTAGAGACTGGCGCTTGGGAGCCGCCCCTCAACCCTTTCCTTGAGTCTTGGGGGCCCCCGCCGTTGTCAGAACAACCAGGGACCAATGAGAAGCAAGCAGGCTGCAGGCGGCCCCGCCCAAGCACCACCCCTCTCAGAGGGCTAGTGGCTGGCTATAAGGGCAGGAGGCCGAGCGGCGGGAGCCTGAGCCAGGGAGCGCGAGGCGCAGCGAGTCGTCTGAGCGTCTGGAGCGACTATCTGCCACCATGTGCGGTGAGTGCACGGTGGCTTCCTCCTTTAGAGCTGTTCAGAGCCTAAGCTAGAGAGTTAGGCGCAGGGGACCTGCTGGGTTCGGCGATCGTGGGGCTTTCATTAGCCAGGCCTTCTTTCCCCATGCATGGCCCCAGAGTGACGTCTTGGGGACATGGGGGGAGTGGGGATAGGGGCGTCTAAACTCCGTGTAAGAGACCCAAGCCCGGATCGCTCTAGCAGGGGCAATGGGGCGGGTCCCGAGATTGGAGCCCCGTAACACAGAGGTGTCTCCACTCCGTGTACTCTGAGGGCACTTCCTCCACTTGGCCCACAAAGGCCGCCACGAGCAAGCTCAAGCATCCTGGGCGCGGAGTGGCGGTTCTGAGTCCCAGTCTGCCGCGTCCACACAGGACAGACGACCTCACCTGTGCGGTGTCAGCAGTTCGTTCCCGGGCGTCCTGAGCAGCTCCTGTTGTGCTTGTAAGGGTAGCCGGTCTTGGTTGCGACGCGAAAAGAACCCCCTCCTGTCCCTAGACGGGTGGGTCCCGTGGTGAATCTTTGCTGGAAAGGGCTCCGGGCAACGCTAGAGATAGTGAGTTCCCTGGAGCCTTGGCCCGAAGTTAGGAGTAGGAGTCCTGGACCGGATAGCAGCGCAACCCCGGGCGACGCCGAGGTGTCCGGCTGGGCTCTGGGAGCAGAAGGGAGGGCGCCCGCCCTGGGCGCACATCTGCAATTCCTTACCCTCCTGGCTGGCTGTGCCGCCTCCGCTGGCTGGTTGGCCGGGGGTGGGGGGGTGGGGGGGAGCTGGGGACTTCTGGGACAAAAGGTCACTGTGCGCTCCCCCCACCCCCTCTTCCCGTCTTGAGTAGGATTCAGTTACCCACTCCAGCCCCCTGCGGCTGGAGAACCTGATGGAACTTTTGAAGCCATGAAAGGCGCCTCTCTGACTTTGCTGAGGGCTTGCGGGGTGGGGTGCCAATGGGTGAGTCCAAAGCCAAGGTCTGTACAGGCCTTGTTTCGTGCCAGGAGAGGAAAGGAAAGGAGTCACTGAGCACTTTGAGACCGCTGCCTCATCCGAGAGAGCCGGTGTCAGTTTAAATTACTGGGCCCGCAGACAGAGTCTTAGGGCGCCCAGGCATCCTTCGGAATACGTATGTAATGTCACCTCATACCTTTCTGGATACAGAAATGAAACAAATACGGAATTTTTTTTTGTTAGATTCAAAAACAGCCCAGGCTCGAGCCCTTGCAGGTCTTTAGCCTCTGCTGGCTTTAGAACCAGACTTGAGCAAGAAGCCCTCAAACTGCTTGAGCTCTTTGACTTTTCCTGTTGAGCCTCTCAGATGGCCCTGCGGCCGCACTATCAGCCTCCTCGGCCTCCCACCCTGCTTCTTCCTAGCATCTGTCTTTCGCTTGCGCTTTTCCAAGCTCTGGGAGGGCTGCCACCCCCAACCCTTTGGACGAGATCAAGTTTGGGGTTATAACCAACCGGCATCCCTTCTAGACTTCGGTATTGATGTGGCTGAGTATGAGAAGTGCCCTGAGGTCACCAGAGAACGTCTAGGACTCCGTAGAATTCTTGGGCCCAGCTGGGCTCCTCCTATTCAGAATCAGAATCAAAGGAGACTCCCAGCTAGGCTGGGAGGCCTTCTCAAACGTCAGGCCATCCTTGCTGATGTTTGACCCCGCCCCCTGCCCACAAGCCAGGAGTCTTGTAACATCCCGGCTAAAGACAAAGCATACTGTGTTTTTTAGTGCTCTCTGTCACTTTCCAGGCACCCTTCGCCGGTGGGCAGCTGTCCGTGGTGGTTCAGAGCTCACAACACAGCTGCCTAGAATTGAACACATTAGTCTGGGTTCTCTTGGACTCCGTATGTGTTCTGAACAGGATGCGGGTTTTCTTTTTGTGGTTGTTTTCGCTTGCAATTCAGCGAATTTTACAGAACGATCATGATTTTGGCACAAGGATACAACAAACATTGAATCAGTTTCGCTTCACATTTGGGGAAATTGAGGCCCAGTCAGGAGTGTCTGAACAGGAACTTTCAGGTCATTTCACTTTCCCCGGGGGGGTGGGGGTGGGGGCATGCCTGCTGCTTTCATTGGAAACTGCCTCAGGTTTCAGGAGTCAAGACTAAATAAAGGCCAGTCCTTATCAGATGGCTGCCTCAATCCACAGAAAGCTGGGGCCCAGCAGGAGCCGACCCTCCACAAACAACAGACCACTCAAAAACTTCCTGTGTGCTGAGAGATTAGCTGGCTTGACCCCTAAATACCAAATACCGTCTTGGAGAATCCAGGGTACAGGAACGTGAGGCAGCTAGAGAGATTAGATCCCCAGTCTTGAGCAGAGGACAGGAATGGACCCTTGCGTGCAGCATGTAGCTCCCTGCCTCCCTTCATTCAGCCTAGCACCAAGCCCATGAAATGGTTAAAAAAAGCAAAAACAAAAACAAACAAACAAACAAAAAAACCCAACCTACCTGTAATCCTAGCACTCAGGAAGCAAAGGCAGGCAGATCTCTTGAGTTCAAGGCCAGCCTGCTTTTCAAAGTGAGTCCAGGACAGCCAGGGCTATATAGAGAAACCCTTTCTTGGAAAACACACACACACACACACACACACACACACACACACACACACACTCACACACTACTACTACTACAGGCATGCCCACAGGCCACCTTCAATCTACACAGACCTCCATGGAGACTCCCTTCCCAGGTGAGTCTAGAAACGCCACTATTAAGCCTAGCCGTTCTGATGACGTCAGAGAGTTCCCTGCGTTGTTGAAAGAAAGGTTATTGTGTTTCCCCCTCCCCTGCCCCCTCCCCCACCCCTTTGCATTCTTCCTCTCTTTCTGGAGATGCTCTATGTTTTCTAGGCTCTGGGGTTATAAAGGCCACGTGGCTGCGCTACCCCCTACTTCTAAGACGGGACAGGTGGAGATGGCCGTTCTGCAGGCCAGTCACTCACCAGCAACAAGATAAATCCAGCTGGCAAACACTGTCACAGGGAAGATACCTCAGGCAGAGGCTATATCCCGGCAGTACCAGGCTGAACCAGACAGACAGCTTTTTGTTGAACACACAGGGTTTAAATATTTAAAAAAAAATATATTAGATACTAGATTACAAAATTGGGAGCACTCATATAAGGATTTGGGGTTTTTTTTTTCTTTTTCTTTCTTCTCTCTCTCTCTCTCTCTCTCTCTCTCTCTCTCTCTCTCTCTCTCTCTCTCTCCATTATATTCTAGGGCTGGAGAGATGGCTCAGAGGCTAAGAACACTGTCTGTTCTTCCAAAGGTCCTGAGTTCAATTCCTAGCAACTACATGGTGGCTCATAACCATCTACAATGAAATCTGGTGCCCTCTTCTGGCATGCAGACACATATGCGGGCAGAATACTGTATAAACAATACATAAATCCTTAAAAACATATTCAAAGATGAACAGTCTTGAGCCCATATTTCTGAGTAGCATCCTGGTGGTCTCTCAGATGACGGGCACAGCCATCTTCCAGATGTCCCACTCACAGAGACATCACAGAGCTACCTGTTGGCTCAGCCCAGCATAGAGGACTGTGACAGTGCCCCCAGGCTCAAGTGTGAGCTCTGCAGAGAGAAGGGCTCGCAGGCATGCCAGGCTGAGGGCATTCTATGTCTCGTGGTCACGTGACCTCCTCTTCCATGGCTTGTGTCCCTCTTAAGAGGACACTTGTGATTCTTTGGGAGCTCCCCAATTATCTGAGACAGTTGAGATCCTTTTGCCCTTATCTGTAGAGACTTTTCCTCATACAAAGCAACCTCTACAGATTCTAGGGATGAGGGGCTGAGTCCTTCGAGGACAATTATTTGTCTTGCTATAGATTGATCGTCTCTTCCAGGCACCATATCCATAATGGTTCAAATGTTTAGAATCCTGCATGTTCAAGTCTTGCCCTTGATGGCCTAATTTAGAGGTCCATGAACAGGCTCCCTGAACGCCCATACACCCAAGCACCCTGGTCTCAGTCCTTTCAGCTTCTACTCATTGCCATTAAAACTTTAGTTACGTTCATGTGTGTTGTGGGGTGGGGGTGGGGGGTGGGGGGGGAGGGGGAGGGATTATGTTCATGTGAGTGCAGATACCCACAGAGGCCAAAGCAGTGAGTCCACTTCTCTGCAGCAGGAGTTTCAGGCAGTTTGTAAACCATCTGACGTGGATGCTGGGAACTGAACTTGGTGCTCTGTAAGACCAGTACACACACGCAAGCACGCACGCTTACCCGCTGAGCCATCGTCTCTTTAGGCTCCCCGCTTTGCCGGTTTCTGTGGCGTGCACTCTCTCACCACAGCTGGTTTCAGGTGAGGGTCATGGGAAGTCCCTCAAGGAGTTACTTGGGCAAAGAGAGCACCCAGCTGGTTCCTGGAAGCCGTCAGAGGGCAATCACAGCACACCTACACACACCGTGAACACTGATGCTGGCACTCACCTGAGAGCTGAAGGAAGAGCGCTGTGCAGCCTGAACCACCGAGCCCTTTCTCCAGCCCTGGGGTAGAG